>NW_026690088.1:300000-480904 GCF_943734765.1 Anopheles ziemanni
ATTTGTTTAAGCGTGTTTGGAAATACGAGGAAACTTCTTCGAAGCACCTTCGAAGTTGTTTAAGCGTGTTTGGAAATACGAGGAAACTTCTTCGAAGCACCTTCGAAGTTGTTTAAGCGTGTTTGGAAATACGAGGAAACTGCTTCGAAGCACCTTAGAAGTTGTTTTAGCGTGTTTGGAAATACGAGGAAACTGCTTCGAAGCACCTTAGAAGTTGTTTTAGCGTGTTTGGAAATACGAGGAAACTGCTTCGAAGCACCTTAGAAGTTGTTTAAGCGTGTTTGGAAATACGAGGAAACTTCTTCGAAGCACCTTCGAAGTTGTTTAAGCGTGTTTGGAAATACGAGGAAACTGCTTCGAAGCACCTTCGAAGTTGTTTTAGCGTGTTTGGAAATACGAGGAAACTTCTTCGAAGCACCTTCGAAGTTGTTTAAGCGTGTTTGGAAATACGAGGAAACTGCTTCGAAGCACCTTAGAAGTTGTTTAAGCGTGTTTGGAAATACGAGGAAACTTCTTCGAAGCACCTTCGAAGTTGTTTTAGCGTGTTTGGAAATACGAGGAAACTGCTTCGAAGCACCTTAGAAGTTGTTTTAGCGCGTTTGGAAATACGAGGAAACTGCTTCGAAGCACCTTAGAAGTTGTTTTAGCGTGTTTGGAAATACGAGGAAACTGCTTCGAAGCACCTTCGAATTTGTTTAAGCGTGTTTGGAAATACGAGGAAACTTCTTCGAAGCACCTTCGAAGTTGTTTAAGCGTGTTTGGAAATACGAGGAAACTGCTTCGAAGCACCTTCGAAGTTGTTTTAGCGTGTTTGGAAATACGAGGAAACTTCTTCGAAGCACCTTCGAAGTTGTTTAAGCGTGTTTGGAAATACGAGGAAACTGCTTCGAAGCACCTTCGAAGTTGTTTTAGCGTGTTTGGAAATACGAGGAAACTTCTTCGAAGCACCTTCGAAGTTGTTTAAGCGTGTTTGGAAATACGAGGAAACTGCTTCGAAGCACCTTCGAAGTTGTTTAAGCGTGTTTGGAAATACGAGGAAACTGCTTCGAAGCACCTTCGAAGTTGTTTTAGCGTGTTTGGAAATACGAGGAAACTTCTTCGAAGCACCTTCGAAGTTGTTTAAACGTGTTTGGAAATACGAGGAAACTGCTTCGAAGCACCTTAGAAGTTGTTTAAGCGTGTTTGGAAATACAAGGAAACTGCTTCGAAGCACCTTCGAAGTTGTTTAAGCGTGTTTGGAAATACGAGGAAACTGCTTCGAAGCACCTTAGAAGTTGTTTAAGCGTGTTTGGAAATTCGAGGAAACTGCTTCGAAGCACCTTAGAAGTTGTTTAAGCGTGTTTGGAAATACGAGGAA
The DNA here is from genome assembly GCF_943734765.1 of Anopheles ziemanni. Classification (NCBI taxonomy): domain Eukaryota; kingdom Metazoa; phylum Arthropoda; class Insecta; order Diptera; family Culicidae; genus Anopheles; species Anopheles ziemanni. Next base: position 301,358 of record NW_026690088.1, read on the forward strand.
ACTTCTTCGAAGCACCTTCGAAGTTGTTTAAGCGTGTTTGGAAATACGAGGAAACTGCTTCGAAGCACCTTAGAAGTTGTTTTAGCGTGTTTGGAAATACGAGGAAACTGCTTCGAAGCACCTTCGAAGTTGTTTAAGCGTGTTTGGAAATACGAGGAAACTTCTTCGAAGCACCTTCGAAGTTGTTTAAGCGTGTTTGGAAATACGAGGAAACTGCTTCGAAGCACCTTAGAAGTTGTTTTAGCGTGTTTGGAAATACGAGGAAACTGCTTCGAAGCACCTTCGAAGTTGTTTTAGCGTGTTTGGAAATACGAGGAAACTTCTTCGAAGCACCTTCGAAGTTGTTTAAGCGTGTTTGGAAATACGAGGAAACTGCTTCGAAGCACCTTCGAAGTTGTTTTAGCGTGTTTGGAAATACGAGGAAACTTCTTCGAAGCACCTTAGAAGTTGTTTTAGCGTGTTTGGAAATACGAGGAAACTGCTTCGAAGCACCTTAGAAGTTGTTTTAGCGTGTTTGGAAATACGAGGAAACTGCTTCGAAGCACCTTCGAAGTTGTTTAAGCGTGTTTGGAAATACGAGGAAACTGCTTCGAAGCACTTTCGAAGTTGTTTAAGCGTGTTTGGAAATACGAGGAAACTGCTTCGAAGCACCTTCGAAGTTGTTTTAGCGTGTTTGGAAATACGAGGAAACTTCTTCGAAGCACCTTCGAAGTTGTTTAAGCGTGTTTGGAAATACGAGGAAACTTCTTCGAAGCACCTTCGAAGTTGTTTAAGCGTGTTTGGAAATACGAGGAAACTTCTTCGAAGCACCTTCGAAGTTGTTTAAGCGTGTTTGGAAATACGAGGAAACTGCTTCGAAGCACCTTAGAAGTTGTTTAAGCGTGTTTGGAAATACGAGGAAACTTCTTCGAAGCACCTTCGAAGTTGTTTAAGCGTGTTTGGAAATACGAGGAAACTGCTTCGAAGCACCTTAGAAGTTGTTTAAGCGTGTTTGGAAATACGAGGAAACTGCTTCGAAGCACCTTAGAAGTTGTTTTAGCGTGTTTGGAAATACGAGGAAACTTCTTCGAAGCACCTTCGAAGTTGTTTAAGCGTGTTTGGAAATACGAGGAAACTTCTTCGAAGCACCTTCGAAGTTGTTTAAGCGTGTTTGGAAATACGAGGAAACTGCTTCGAAGCACCTTCGAAGTTGTTTTAGCGTGTTTGGAAATACGAGGAAACTTCTTCGAAGCACCTTCGAAGTTGTTTAAGCGTGTTTGGAAATACGAGGAAACTGCTTCGAAGCACCTTAGAAGTTGTTTAAGCGTGTTTGGAAATACGAGGAAACTTCTTCGAAGCACCTTCGAAGTTGTTTAAGCGTGTTTGGAAATACGAGGAAACTGCTTCGAAGCACCTTAGAAGTTGTTTAAGCGTGTTTGGAAATACGAGGAAACTGCTTCGAAGCACCTTCGAAGTTGTTTTAGCGTGTTTGGAAATACGAGGAAACTTCTTCGAAGCACCTTCGAAGTTGTTTAAGCGTGTTTGGAAATACGAGGAAACTGCTTCGAAGCACCTTAGAAGTTGTTTAAGCGTGTTTGGAAATACGAGGAAACTTCTTCGAAGCACCTTCGAAGTTGTTTAAGCGTGTTTGGAAATACGAGGAAACTGCTTCGAAGCACCTTCGAAGTTGTTTTAGCGTGTTTGGAAATACGAGGAAACTTCTTCGAAGCACCTTCGAAGTTGTTTAAGCGTGTTTGGAAATACGAGGAAACTGCTTCGAAGCACCTTCGAAGTTGTTTTAGCGTGTTTGGAAATACGAGGAAACTTCTTCGAAGCACCTTCGAAGTTGTTTAAGCGTGTTTGGAAATACGAGGAAACTGCTTCGAAGCACCTTAGAAGTTGTTTAAGCGTGTTTGGAAATACGAGGAAACTTCTTCGAAGCACCTTCGAAGTTGTTTAAGCGTGTTTGGAAATACGAGGAAACTTCTTCGAAGCACCTTCGAAGTTGTTTAAGCGTGTTTGGAAATACGAGGAAACTTCTTCGAAGCACCTTCGAAGTTGTTTAAGCGTGTTTGGAAATACGAGGAAACTGCTTCGAAGCACCTTCGAAGTTGTTTAAGCGTGTTTGGAAATACGAGGAAACTTCTTCGAAGCACCTTCGAAGTTGTTTAAGCGTGTTTGGAAATACGAGGAAACTGCTTCGAAGCACCTTCGAAGTTGTTTTAGCGTGTTTGGAAATACGAGGAAACTTCTTCGAAGCACCTTCGAAGTTGTTTAAGCGTGTTTGGAAATACGAGGAAACTGCTTCGAAGCACCTTAGAAGTTGTTTAAGCGTGTTTGGAAATACGAGGAAACTGCTTCGAAGCACCTTCGAAGTTGTTTTAGCGTGTTTGGAAATACGAGGAAACTTCTTCGAAGCACCTTCGAAGTTGTTTAAGCGTGTTTGGAAAAACGAGGAAACTGCTTCGAAGCACCTTAGAAGTTGTTTAAGCGTGTTTGGAAATACGAGGAAACTTCTTCGAAGCACCTTCGAAGTTGTTTAAGCGTGTTTGGAAATACGAGGAAACTGCTTCGAAGCACCTTCGAAGTTGTTTTAGCGTGTTTGGAAATACGAGGAAACTTCTTCGAAGCACCTTCGAAGTTGTTTAAGCGTGTTTGGAAATACGAGGAAACTGCTTCGAAGCACCTTCGAAGTTGTTTTAGCGTGTTTGGAAATACGAGGAAACTTCTTCGAAGCACCTTCGAAGTTGTTTAAGCGTGTTTGGAAATACGAGGAAACTGCTTCGAAGCACTTTCGAAGTTGTTTAAGCGTGTTTGGAAATACGAGGAAACTGCTTCGAAGCACCTTCGAAGTTGTTTTAGCGTGTTTGGAAATACGAGGAAACTGCTTCGAAGCACCTTAGAAGTTGTTTAAGCGTGTTTGGAAATACGAGGAAACTGCTTCGAAGCACCTTAGAAGTTGTTTAAGCGTGTTTGGAAATACGAGGAAACTTCTTCGAAGCACCTTCGAAGTTGTTTAAGCGTGTTTGGAAATACGAGGAAACTGCTTCGAAGCACCTTAGAAGTTGTTTAAGCGTGTTTGGAAATACGAGGAAACTTCTTCGAAGCACCTTCGAAGTTGTTTAAGCGTGTTTGGAAATACGAGGAAACTGCTTCGAAGCACCTTAGAAGTTGTTTAAGCGTGTTTGGAAATACGAGGAAACTGCTTCGAAGCACCTTAGAAGTTGTTTTAGCGTGTTTGGAAATACGAGGAAACTTCTTCGAAGCACCTTCGAAGTTGTTTAAGCGTGTTTGGAAATACGAGGAAACTTCTTCGAAGCACCTTCGAAGTTGTTTAAGCGTGTTTGGAAATACGAGGAAACTTCTTCGAAGCACCTTCGAAGTTGTTTAAGCGTGTTTGGAAATACGAGGAAACTTCTTCGAAGCACCTTCGAAGTTGTTTAAGCGTGTTTGGAAATACGAGGAAACTGCTTCGAAGCACCTTAGAAGTTGTTTAAGCGTGTTTGGAAATACGAGGAAACTTCTTCGAAGCACCTTCGAAGTTGTTTAAGCGTGTTTGGAAATACGAGGAAACTGCTTCGAAGCACCTTAGAAGTTGTTTAAGCGTGTTATAAATACGAGGAAACTGCTTCGAAGCACCTTAGAAGTTGTTTTAGCGTGTTTGGAAATACGAGGAAACTTCTTCGAAGCACCTTCGAAGTTGTTTAAGCGTGTTTGGAAATACGAGGAAACTTCTTCGAAGCACCTTCGAAGTTGTTTAAGCGTGTTTGGAAATACGAGGAAACTGCTTCGAAGCACCTTCGAAGTTGTTTTAGCGTGTTTGGAAATACGAGGAAACTTCTTCGAAGCACCTTCGAAGTTGTTTAAGCGTGTTTGGAAATACGAGGAAACTGCTTCGAAGCACCTTAGAAGTTGTTTAAGCGTGTTTGGAAATACGAGGAAACTTCTTCGAAGCACCTTCGAAGTTGTTTAAGCGTGTTTGGAAATACGAGGAAACTGCTTCGAAGCACCTTAGAAGTTGTTTAAGCGTGTTTGGAAATACGAGGAAACTGCTTCGAAGCACCTTCGAAGTTGTTTTAGCGTGTTTGGAAATACGAGGAAACTTCTTCGAAGCACCTTCGAAGTTGTTTAAGCGTGTTTGGAAATACGAGGAAACTGCTTCGAAGCACCTTAGAAGTTGTTTAAGCGTGTTTGGAAATACGAGGAAACTTCTTCGAAGCACCTTCGAAGTTGTTTAAGCGTGTTTGGAAATACGAGGAAACTGCTTCGAAGCACCTTCGAAGTTGTTTTAGCGTGTTTGGAAATACGAGGAAACTTCTTCGAAGCACCTTCGAAGTTGTTTAAGCGTGTTTGGAAATACGAGGAAACTGCTTCGAAGCACCTTCGAAGTTGTTTTAGCGTGTTTGGAAATACGAGGAAACTTCTTCGAAGCACCTTCGAAGTTGTTTAAGCGTGTTTGGAAATACGAGGAAACTGCTTCGAAGCACCTTAGAAGTTGTTTAAGCGTGTTTGGAAATACGAGGAAACTTCTTCGAAGCACCTTCGAAGTTGTTTAAGCGTGTTTGGAAATACGAGGAAACTTCTTCGAAGCACCTTCGAAGTTGTTTAAGCGTGTTTGGAAATACGAGGAAACTTCTTCGAAGCACCTTCGAAGTTGTTTAAGCGTGTTTGGAAATACGAGGAAACTGCTTCGAAGCACCTTCGAAGTTGTTTTAGCGTGTTTGGAAATACGAGGAAACTTCTTCGAAGCACCTTCGAAGTTGTTTAAGCGTGTTTGGAAATACGAGGAAACTGCTTCGAAGCACCTTCGAAGTTGTTTTAGCGTGTTTGGAAATACGAGGAAACTTCTTCGAAGCACCTTCGAAGTTGTTTAAGCGTGTTTGGAAATACGAGGAAACTGCTTCGAAGCACCTTAGAAGTTGTTTAAGCGTGTTTGGAAATACGAGGAAACTGCTTCGAAGCACCTTCGAAGTTGTTTTAGCGTGTTTGGAAATACGAGGAAACTTCTTCGAAGCACCTTCGAAGTTGTTTAAGCGTGTTTGGAAATACGAGGAAACTGCTTCGAAGCACCTTAGAAGTTGTTTAAGCGTGTTTGGAAATACGAGGAAACTTCTTCGAAGCACCTTCGAAGTTGTTTAAGCGTGTTTGGAAATACGAGGAAACTGCTTCGAAGCACCTTCGAAGTTGTTTTAGCGTGTTTGGAAATACGAGGAAACTTCTTCGAAGCACCTTCGAAGTTGTTTAAGCGTGTTTGGAAATACGAGGAAACTGCTTCGAAGCACCTTCGAAGTTGTTTTAGCGTGTTTGGAAATACGAGGAAACTTCTTCGAAGCACCTTCGAAGTTGTTTAAGCGTGTTTGGAAATACGAGGAAACTGCTTCGAAGCACTTTCGAAGTTGTTTAAGCGTGTTTGGAAATACGAGGAAACTGCTTCGAAGCACCTTCGAAGTTGTTTTAGCGTGTTTGGAAATACGAGGAAACTGCTTCGAAGCACCTTAGAAGTTGTTTAAGCGTGTTTGGAAATACGAGGAAACTTCTTCGAAGCACCTTCGAAGTTGTTTAAGCGTGTTTGGAAATACGAGGAAACTGCTTCGAAGCACCTTAGAAGTTGTTTAAGCGTGTTTGGAAATACGAGGAAACTGCTTCGAAGCACCTTAGAAGTTGTTTTAGCGTGTTTGGAAATACGAGGAAACTTCTTCGAAGCACCTTCGAAGTTGTTTAAGCGTGTTTGGAAATACGAGGAAACTTCTTCGAAGCACCTTCGAAGTTGTTTAAGCGTGTTTGGAAATACGAGGAAACTGCTTCGAAGCACCTTCGAAGTTGTTTTAGCGTGTTTGGAAATACGAGGAAACTTCTTCGAAGCACCTTCGAAGTTGTTTAAGCGTGTTTGGAAATACGAGGAAACTGCTTCGAAGCACCTTAGAAGTTGTTTAAGCGTGTTTGGAAATACGAGGAAACTGCTTCGAAGCACCTTCGAAGTTGTTTTAGCGTGTTTGGAAATACGAGGAAACTGCTTCGAAGCACCTTAGAAGTTGTTTTAGCGTGTTTGGAAATACGAGGAAACTGCTTCGAAGCACCTTCGAAGTTGTTTAAGCGTGTTTGGAAATACGAGGAAACTTCTTCGAAGGTGCTTCGAAGTTGTTTAAGCGTGTTTGGAAATACGAGGAAACTGCTTCGAAGCACCTTCGAAGTTGTTTTAGCGTGTTTGGAAATACGAGGAAACTTCTTCGAAGCACCTTCGAAGTTGTTTAAGCGTGTTTGGAAATACGAGGAAACTGCTTCGAAGCACCTTCGAAATTGTTTAAGCGTGTTTGGAAATACGAGGAAACTGCTTCGAAGCACCTTCGAAGTTGTTTTAGCGTGTTTGGAAATACGAGGAAACTTCTTCGAAGCACCTTCGAAGTTGTTTAAGCGTGTTTGGAAATACGAGGAAACTGCTTCGAAGCACCTTCGAAGTTGTTTAAGCGTGTTTGGAAATACGAGGAAACTGCTTCGAAGCACCTTCGAAGTTGTTTTAGCGTGTTTGGAAATACGAGGAAACTTCTTCGAAGCACCTTCGAAGTTGTTTAAGCGTGTTTGGAAATACGAGGAAACTGCTTCGAAGCACCTTAGAAGTTGTTTAAGCGTGTTTGGAAATACGAGGAAACTGCTTCGAAGCACCTTCGAAGTTGTTTAAGCGTGTTTGGAAATACGAGGAAACTGCTTCGAAGCACCTTAGAAGTTGTTTAAGCGTGTTTGGAAATACGAGGAAACTGCTTCGAAGCACCTTCGAAGTTGTTTAAGCGTGTTTGGAAATACGAGGAAACTTCTTCGAAGCACCTTCGAAGTTGTTTAAGCGTGTTTGGAAATACGAGGAAACTGCTTCGAAGCACCTTAGAAGTTGTTTTAGCGTGTTTGGAAATACGAGGAAACTGCTTCGAAGCACCTTCGAAGTTGTTTAAGCGTGTTTGGAAATACGAGGAAACTTCTTCGAAGCACCTTCGAAGTTGTTTAAGCGTGTTTGGAAATACGAGGAAACTGCTTCGAAGCACCTTCGAAGTTGTTTTAGCGTGTTTGGAAATACGAGGAAACTTCTTCGAAGCACCTTCGAAGTTGTTTAAGCGTGTTTGGAAATACGAGGAAACTGCTTCGAAGCACCTTAGAAGTTGTTTAAGCGTGTTTGGAAATACGAGGAAACTTCTTCGAAGCACCTTCGAAGTTGTTTAAGCGTGTTTGGAAATACGAGGAAACTGCTTCGAAGCACCTTAGAAGTTGTTTTAGCGTGTTTGGAAATACGAGGAAACTGCTTCGAAGCACCTTAGAAGTTGTTTTAGCGTGTTTGGAAATACGAGGAAACTGCTTCGAAGCACCTTCGAAGTTGTTTAAGCGTGTTTGGAAATACGAGGAAACTTCTTCGAAGCACCTTCGAAGTTGTTTTAGCGTGTTTGGAAATACGAGGAAACTGCTTCGAAGCACCTTCGAAGTTGTTTAAGCGTGTTTGGAAATACGAGGAAACTTCTTCGAAGCACCTTCGAAGTTGTTTTAGCGTGTTTGGAAATACGAGGAAACTGCTTCGAAGCACCTTAGAAGTTGTTTTAGCGTGTTTGGAAATACGAGGAAACTGCTTCGAAGCACCTTCGAAGTTGTTTAAGCGTGTTTGGAAATACGAGGAAACTTCTTCGAAGCTCCTTCGAAGTTGTTTAAGCGTGTTTGGAAATACGAGGAAACTGCTTCGAAGCACCTTCGAAGTTGTTTTAGCGTGTTTGGAAATACGAGGAAACTTCTTCGAAGCACCTTCGAAGTTGTTTAAGCGTGTTTGGAAATACGAGGAAACTGCTTCGAAGCACCTTCGAAATTGTTTAAGCGTGTTTGGAAATACGAGGAAACTGCTTCGAAGCACCTTCGAAGTTGTTTTAGCGTGTTTGGAAATACGAGGAAACTTCTTCGAAGCACCTTCGAAGTTGTTTAAGCGTGTTTGGAAATACGAGGAAACTGCTTCGAAGCACCTTCGAAGTTGTTTAAGCGTGTTTGGAAATACGAGGAAACTGCTTCGAAGCACCTTCGAAGTTGTTTTAGCGTGTTTGGAAATACGAGGAAACTTCTTCGAAGCACCTTCGAAGTTGTTTAAGCGTGTTTGGAAATACGAGGAAACTGCTTCGAAGCACCTTAGAAGTTGTTTAAGCGTGTTTGGAAATACGAGGAAACTGCTTCGAAGCACCTTCGAAGTTGTTTAAGCGTGTTTGGAAATACGAGGAAACTGCTTCGAAGCACCTTAGAAGTTGTTTAAGCGTGTTTGGAAATACGAGGAAACTGCTTCGAAGCACCTTCGAAGTTGTTTAAGCGTGTTTGGAAATACGAGGAAACTTCTTCGAAGCACCTTCGAAGTTGTTTAAGCGTGTTTGGAAATACGAGGAAACTGCTTCGAAGCACCTTAGAAGTTGTTTTAGCGTGTTTGGAAATACGAGGAAACTGCTTCGAAGCACCTTCGAAGTTGTTTAAGCGTGTTTGGAAATACGAGGAAACTTCTTCGAAGCACCTTCGAAGTTGTTTAAGCGTGTTTGGAAATACGAGGAAACTGCTTCGAAGCACCTTCGAAGTTGTTTTAGCGTGTTTGGAAATACGAGGAAACTTCTTCGAAGCACCTTCGAAGTTGTTTAAGCGTGTTTGGAAATACGAGGAAACTGCTTCGAAGCACCTTAGAAGTTGTTTAAGCGTGTTTGGAAATACGAGGAAACTTCTTCGAAGCACCTTCGAAGTTGTTTAAGCGTGTTTGGAAATACGAGGAAACTGCTTCGAAGCACCTTAGAAGTTGTTTTAGCGTGTTTGGAAATACGAGGAAACTGCTTCGAAGCACCTTAGAAGTTGTTTTAGCGTGTTTGGAAATACGAGGAAACTGCTTCGAAGCACCTTCGAAGTTGTTTAAGCGTGTTTGGAAATACGAGGAAACTTCTTCGAAGCACCTTCGAAGTTGTTTTAGCGTGTTTGGAAATACGAGGAAACTGCTTCGAAGCACCTTCGAAGTTGTTTAAGCGTGTTTGGAAATACGAGGAAACTTCTTCGAAGCACCTTCGAAGTTGTTTTAGCGTGTTTGGAAATACGAGGAAACTGCTTCGAAGCACCTTAGAAGTTGTTTTAGCGTGTTTGGAAATACGAGGAAACTGCTTCGAAGCACCTTCGAAGTTGTTTAAGCGTGTTTGGAAATACGAGGAAACTTCTTCGAAGGTGCTTCGAAGTTGTTTAAGCGTGTTTGGAAATACGAGGAAACTGCTTCGAAGCACCTTCGAAGTTGTTTTAGCGTGTTTGGAAATACGAGGAAACTTCTTCGAAGCACCTTCGAAGTTGTTTAAGCGTGTTTGGAAATACGAGGAAACTGCTTCGAAGCACCTTCGAAATTGTTTAAGCGTGTTTGGAAATACGAGGAAACTGCTTCGAAGCACCTTCGAAGTTGTTTTAGCGTGTTTGGAAATACGAGGAAACTTCTTCGAAGCACCTTCGAAGTTGTTTAAGCGTGTTTGGAAATACGAGGAAACTGCTTCGAAGCACCTTCGAAGTTGTTTAAGCGTGTTTGGAAATACGAGGAAACTGCTTCGAAGCACCTTCGAAGTTGTTTTAGCGTGTTTGGAAATACGAGGAAACTTCTTCGAAGCACCTTCGAAGTTGTTTAAGCGTGTTTGGAAATACGAGGAAACTGCTTCGAAGCACCTTAGAAGTTGTTTAAGCGTGTTTGGAAATACGAGGAAACTGCTTCGAAGCACCTTCGAAGTTGTTTAAGCGTGTTTGGAAATACGAGGAAACTGCTTCGAAGCACCTTAGAAGTTGTTTAAGCGTGTTTGGAAATACGAGGAAACTGCTTCGAAGCACCTTAGAAGTTGTTTAAGCGTGTTTGGAAATACGAGGAAACTTCTTCGAAGCACCTTCAAAGTTGTTTAAGCGTGTTTGGAAATACGAGGAAACTGCTTCGAAGCACCTTAGAAGTTGTTTTAGCGTGTTTGGAAATACGAGGAAACTGCTTCGAAGCACCTTCGAAGTTGTTTAAGCGTGTTTGGAAATACGAGGAAACTTCTTCGAAGCACCTTCGAAGTTGTTTAAGCGTGTTTGGAAATACGAGGAAACTGCTTCGAAGCACCTTAGAAGTTGTTTTAGCGTGTTTGGAAATACGAGGAAACTGCTTCGAAGCACCTTCGAAGTTGTTTAAGCGTGTTTGGAAATACGAGGAAACTTCTTCGAAGCACCTTCGAAGTTGTTTAAGCGTGTTTGGAAATACGAGGAAACTGCTTCGAAGCACCTTCGAAGTTGTTTTAGCGTGTTTGGAAATACGAGGAAACTTCTTCGAAGCACCTTCGAAGTTGTTTAAGCGTGTTTGGAAATACGAGGAAACTGCTTCGAAGCACCTTAGAAGTTGTTTAAGCGTGTTTGGAAATACGAGGAAACTTCTTCGAAGCACCTTCGAAGTTGTTTAAGCGTGTTTGGAAATACGAGGAAACTGCTTCGAAGCACCTTAGAAGTTGTTTTAGCGTGTTTGGAAATACGAGGAAACTGCTTCGAAGCACCTTAGAAGTTGTTTTAGCGTGTTTGGAAATACGAGGAAACTGCTTCGAAGCACCTTCGAAGTTGTTTAAGCGTGTTTGGAAATACGAGGAAACTTCTTCGAAGCACCTTCGAAGTTGTTTTAGCGTGTTTGGAAATACGAGGAAACTGCTTCGAAGCACCTTCGAAGTTGTTTAAGCGTGTTTGGAAATACGAGGAAACTTCTTCGAAGCACCTTCGAAGTTGTTTAAGCGTGTTTGGAAATACGAGGAAACTGCTTCGAAGCACCTTCGAAGTTGTTTTAGCGTGTTTGGAAATACGAGGAAACTTCTTCGAAGCACCTTCGAAGTTGTTTAAGCGTGTTTGGAAATACGAGGAAACTGCTTCGAAGCACCTTAGAAGTTGTTTAAGCGTGTTTGGAAATACGAGGAAACTTCTTCGAAGCACCTTCGAAGTTGTTTAAGCGTGTTTGGAAATACGAGGAAACTGCTTCGAAGCACCTTAGAAGTTGTTTTAGCGTGTTTGGAAATACGAGGAAACTGCTTCGAAGCACCTTAGAAGTTGTTTTAGCGTGTTTGGAAATACGAGGAAACTGCTTCGAAGCACCTTCGAAGTTGTTTTAGCGTGTTTGGAAATACGAGGAAACTTCTTCGAAGCACCTTAGAAGTTGTTTTAGCGTGTTTGGAAATACGAGGAAACTGCTTCGAAGCACCTTAGAAGTTGTTTTAGCGTGTTTGGAAATACGAGGAAACTGCTTCGAAGCACCTTAGAAGTTGTTTAAGCGTGTTTGGAAATACGAGGAAACTTCTTCGAAGCACCTTCGAAGTTGTTTAAGCGTGTTTGGAAATACGAGGAAACTGCTTCGAAGCACCTTAGAAGTTGTTTTAGCGTGTTTGGAAATACGAGGAAACTGCTTCGAAGCACCTTAGAAGTTGTTTTAGCGTGTTTGGAAATACGAGGAAACTGCTTCGAAGCACCTTCGAAGTTGTTTAAGCGTGTTTGGAAATACGAGGAAACTTCTTCGAAGCACCTTCGAAGTTGTTTAAGCGTGTTTGGAAATACGAGGAAACTGCTTCGAAGCACCTTAGAAGTTGTTTAAGCGTGTTTGGAAATACGAGGAAACTTCTTCGAAGCACCTTCGAAGTTGTTTAAGCGTGTTTGGAAATACGAGGAAACTGCTTCGAAGCACCTTAGAAGTTGTTTAAGCGTGTTTGGAAATACGAGGAAACTGCTTCGAAGCACCTTCGAAGTTGTTTAAGCGTGTTTGGAAATACGAGGAAACTTCTTCGAAGCACCTTCGAAGTTGTTTAAGCGTGTTTGGAAATACGAGGAAACTGCTTCGAAGCACCTTAGAAGTTGTTTTAGCGTGTTTGGAAATACGAGGAAACTGCTTCGAAGCACCTTCGAAGTTGTTTAAGCGTGTTTGGAAATACGAGGAAACTTCTTCGAAGCACCTTCGAAGTTGTTTAAGCGTGTTTGGAAATACGAGGAAACTGCTTCGAAGCACCTTCGAAGTTGTTTTAGCGTGTTTGGAAATACGAGGAAACTTCTTCGAAGCACCTTCGAAGTTGTTTAAGCGTGTTTGGAAATACGAGGAAACTGCTTCGAAGCACCTTAGAAGTTGTTTAAGCGTGTTTGGAAATACGAGGAAACTGCTTCGAAGCACCTTCGAAGTTGTTTAAGCGTGTTTGGAAATACGAGGAAACTTCTTCGAAGCACCTTCGAAGTTGTTTAAGCGTGTTTGGAAATACGAGGAAACTGCTTCGAAGCACCTTCGAAGTTGTTTTAGCGTGTTTGGAAATACGAGGAAACTTCTTCGAAGCACCTTCGAAGTTGTTTAAGCGTGTTTGGAAATACGAGGAAACTGCTTCGAAGCACCTTAGAAGTTGTTTAAGCGTGTTTGGAAATACGAGGAAACTTCTTCGAAGCACCTTCGAAGTTGTTTAAGCGTGTTTGGAAATACGAGGAAACTGCTTCGAAGCACCTTAGAAGTTGTTTTAGCGTGTTTGGAAATACGAGGAAACTGCTTCGAAGCACCTTAGAAGTTGTTTTAGCGTGTTTGGAAATACGAGGAAACTTCTTCGAAGCACCTTCGAAGTTGTTTAAGCGTGTTTGGAAATACGAGGAAACTGCTTCGAAGCACCTTCGAAGTTGTTTAAGCGTGTTTGGAAATACGAGGAAACTTCTTCGAAGCACCTTCGAAGTTGTTTAAGCGTGTTTGGAAATACGAGGAAACTGCTTCGAAGCACCTTCGAAGTTGTTTTAGCGTGTTTGGAAATACGAGGAAACTTCTTCGAAGCACCTTCGAAGTTGTTTAAGCGTGTTTGGAAATACGAGGAAACTGCTTCGAAGCACCTTCGAAGTTGTTTTAGCGTGTTTGGAAATACGAGGAAACTTCTTCGAAGCACCTTCGAAGTTGTTTAAGCGTGTTTGGAAATACGAGGAAACTGCTTCGAAGCACCTTCGAAGTTGTTTAAGCGTGTTTGGAAATACGAGGAAACTTCTTCGAAGCACCTTCGAAGTTGTTTAAGCGTGTTTGGAAATACGAGGAAACTTCTTCGAAGCACCTTCGAAGTTGTTTAAGCGTGTTTGGAAATACGAGGAAACTGCTTCGAAGCACCTTAGAAGTTGTTTAAGCGTGTTTGGAAATACGAGGAAACTGCTTCGAAGCACCTTAGAAGTTGTTTAAGCGTGTTTGGAAATACGAGGAAACTTCTTCGAAGCACCTTCGAAGTTGTTTAAGCGTGTTTGGAAATACGAGAAAACTTCTTCGAAGCACCTTAGAAGTTGTTTAAGCGTGTTTGGAAATACGAGGAAACTGCTTCGAAGCACCTTCGAAGTTGTTTTAGCGTGTTTGGAAATACGAGGAATCTGCTTCGAAGCACCTTCGAAGTTGTTTTAGCGTGTTTGGAAATACGAGGAAACTGCTTCGAAGCACCTTAGAAGTTGTTTTAGCGTGTTTGGAAATACGAGGAAACTGCTTCGAAGCACCTTAGAAATTGTTTTAGCGTGTTTGGAAATACGAGGAAACTGCTTCGAAGCACCTTAGAAGTTGTTTTGGCGTGTTTGGAAATACGAGGAAACTGCTTCGAAGCACCTTCGAAAGTGTTTTAGCGTGTTTGGAAATACGAGGAAACTGCTTCGAAGCACCTTAAAAGTTGTTTTAGCGTGTTTGGAAATACGAGGAAACAGCTTCGAAGCACCTTAGAAGTTGTTTTAGCGTGTTTGGAAATACGAGGAAACTGCTTCGAAGCACCTTCGAAAGTGTTTTAGCGTGTTTGGAAATACGAGGAAACTGCTTCGAAGCACCTTAAAAGTTGTTTTAGCGTGTTTGGAAATACGAGGAAACTGCTTCGAAGCACCTTAGAAGTTGTTTTAGCGTGTTTGGAAATACGAGGAAACTGCTTCGGAGCACCTTCGAAAGTGTTTTAGCGTGTTTGGAAATACGAGGAAACTGCTTCGAAGCACCTTAAAAGTTGTTTTAGCGTGTTTGGAAATACGAGGAAACTGCTTCGAAGCACCTTAGAAGTTGTTTTAGCGTGTTTGGAAATACGAGGAAACTGCTTCGAAGCACCTTAGAAATTGTTTTAGCGTGTTTGGAAATACGAGGAAACTGCTTCGAAGCACCTTCGAAGTTGTTTTAGCGTGTTTGGAAATACGAGGAATCTGCTTCGAAGCACCTTCGAAGTTGTTTTAGCGTGTTTGGAAATACGAGGAAACTGCTTCGAAGCACCTTAGAAGTTGTTTTAGCGTGTTTGGAAATACGAGGAAACTGCTTCGAAGCACCTTCGAAAGTGTTTTAGCGTGTTTGGAAATACGAGGAAACTGCTTCGAAGCACCTTAAAAGTTGTTTTAGCGTGTTTGGAAATACGAGGAAACTGCTTCGAAGCACCTTAGAAGTTGTTTTAGCGTGTTTGGAAATACGAGGAAACTGCTTCGGAGCACCTTCGAAAGTGTTTTAGCGTGTTTGGAAATACGAGGAAACTGCTTCGAAGCACCTTAAAAGTTGTTTTAGCGTGTTTGGAAATACGAGGAAACTGCTTCGAAGCACCTTAGAAGTTGTTTTAACGTGTTTGGAAATACGAGGAAACTGCTTCGGAACACCTTAGAAATTGTTTTAGCGTGTTTGGAAATACGAGGAAACTGCTTCGAAGCACCTTCGAAGTTGTTTTAGCGTGTTTGGAAATACGAGGAATCTGCTTCGAAGCACCTTCGAAGTTGTTTTAGCGTGTTTGGAAATACGAGGAAACAGCTTCGAAGCACCTTAGAAATTGTTTTAGCGTGTTTGGAAATACGAGGAAACTGCTTTGAAGCACCTTCGAAAGTGTTTTAGCGTGTTTGGAAATACGAGGAAACTGCTTCGAAGCACCTTAGAAATTGTTTTAGCGTGTTTGGAAATACGAGGAAACTGCTTCGAAGCACCTTAGAAATTGTTTTAGCGTGTTTGGAAATACGAGAAAACTGCTTCGGAGCACCTTAGAAGTTGTTTTAGCGTGTTTGGAAATACGAGGAAACTGCTTCGGAGCACCTTAGAAGTTGTTTTAGCGTGTTTGGAAATACGAGGAAACTGCATCGAAGCCCCTTGAAAGTTGTTTAAACGTGTTTGGAAATACGAGGAAACTGCTTCGAAGCACCTTGGAAGTTGTTTTAGCGTGTTTGGAAATACGAGGAAACTGGTTCGGAGCACCTTAGAAGTTGTTTTAGCGTGTTTGGAAATACGAGGAAACTGCTTCGAAGCACCTTCGAAAGTGTTTTAGCGTGTTTGGAAATACGAGGAAACTGCTTCGAAGCACCTTAAAAGTTGTTTTAGCGTGTTTGGAAATACGAGGAAACTGCTTCGGAACACCTTAGAAATTATTTTAGCGTGTTTGGAAATACGAGGAAACTGCTTCGAAGCACCTTAGAAATTGTTTTAGCGTGTTTGGAAATACGAGGAAACTGCTTCGAAGCACCTTAGAAGTTGTTTTAGCGTGTTTGGAAATACGAGGAAACTGCTTCGAAGCACCTTAGAAGTTGTTTTAGCGTGTTTGGAAATACGAGGAAACAGCTTCGAAGCACCTTAGAAATTGTTTTAGCGTGTTTGGAAATACGAGGAAACTGCTTTGAAGCACCTTCGAAAGTGTTTTAGCGTGTTTGGAAATACGAGGAAACTGCTTCGAAGCACCTTAGAAATTGTTTTAGCGTGTTTGGAAATACGAGGAAACTGCTTCGAAGCACCTTAGAAATTGTTTTAGCGTGTTTGGAAATACGAGAAAACTGCTTCGGAGCACCTTAGAAGTTGTTTTAGCGTGTTTGGAAATACGAGGAAACTGCTTCGGAGCACCTTAGAAGTTGTTTTAGCGTGTTTGGAAATACGAGGAAACTGCATCGAAGCCCCTTGAAAGTTGTTTAAACGTGTTTGGAAATACGAGGAAACTGCTTCGAAGCACCTTGGAAGTTGTTTTAGCGTGTTTGGAAATACGAGGAAACTGCTTCGAAGCACCTTAGAAGTTGTTTTAGCGTGTTTGGAAATACGAGGAAACTGCTTCGGAGCACCTTCGAAAGTGTTTTAGCGTGTTTGGAAATACGAGGAAACTGCTTCGAAGCACCTTAAAAGTTGTTTTAGCGTGTTTGGAAATACGAGGAAACTGCTTCGGAACACCTTAGAAATTATTTTAGCGTGTTTGGAAATACGAGGAAACTGCTTCGAAGCACCTTAGAAATTGTTTTAGCGTGTTTGGAAATACGAGGAAACTGCTTCGAAGCACCTTAGAAGTTGTTTTAGCGTGTTTGGAAATACGAGGAAACTGCTTCGAAGCACCTTAGAAGTTGTTTTAGCGTGTTTGGAAATACGAGGAAACAGCTTCGAAGCACCTTAGAAATTGTTTTAGCGTGTTTGGAAATACGAGGAAACTGCTTTGAAGCACCTTCGAAAGTGTTTTAGCGTGTTTGGAAATACGAGGAAACTGCTTCGAAGCACCTTAGAAATTGTTTTAGCGTGTTTGGAAATACGAGGAAACTGGTTCGGAGCACCTTAGAAGTTGTTTTAGCGTGTTTGGAAATACGAGGAAACTGCATCGAAGCCCCTTGAAAGTTGTTTAAACGTGTTTGGAAATACGAGGAAACTGCTTCGAAGCACCTTGGAAGTTGTTTTAGCGTGTTTGGAAATACGAGGAAACAGCTTCGAAGCACCTTAGAAATTGTTTTAGCGTGTTTGGAAATACGAGGAAACTGCTTTGAAGCACCTTCGAAAGTGTTTTAGCGTGTTTGGAAATACGAGGAAACTGCTTCGAAGCACCTTAGAAATTGTTTTAGCGTGTTTGGAAATACGAGGAAACTGCTTCGAAGCACCTTAGAAATTGTTTTAGCGTGTTTGGAAATACGAGAAAACTGCTTCGGAGCACCTTAGAAGTTGTTTTAGCGTGTTTGGAAATACGAGGAAACTGGTTCGGAGCACCTTAGAAGTTGTTTAAGCGTGTTTGGAAATACGAGGAAACTGCATCGAAGCCCCTTGAAAGTTGTTTAAACGTGTTTGGAAATACGAGGAAACTGCTTCGAAGCACCTTAGAAGTTGTTTTAGCGTGTTTGGAAATACGAGGAAACTGCTTCGAAGCACCTTAGAAATTGTTTTAGCGTGTTTGGAAATACGAGGAAACTGCTTCGAAGCACCTTAGAAGTTGTTTTAGCGTGTTTGGAAATACGAGGAAACTGCTTCGAAGCACCTTAGAAGTTGTTTTAGCGTGTTTGGAAATACGAGGAAACTGCTTCGAAGCACCTTGGAAGTTGTTTTAGCGTGTTTGGAAATACGAGGAAACTGGTTCGGAGCACCTTAGAAGTTGTTTTAGCGTGTTTGGAAATACGAGGAAACTGCTTCGAAGCACCTTCGAAAGTGTTTTAGCGTGTTTGGAAATACGAGGAAACTGCTTCGGAACACCTTAGAAATTGTTTTAGCGTGTTTGGAAATACGAGGAAACTGCTTCGAAGCACCTTAGAAATTGTTTTAGCGTGTTTGGAAATACGAGGAAACTGCTTCGAAGCACCTTAGAAGTTGTTTTAGCGTGTTTGGAAATACGAGGAAACTGCTTCGAAGCACCTTAGAAGTTGTTTTAGCGTGTTTGGAAATACGAGGAAACTGCTTCGAAGCACCTTAGAAATTGTTTTAGCGTGTTTGGAAATACGAGGAAACTGCTTTGAAGCACCTTCGAAAGTGTTTTAGCGTGTTTGGAAATACGAGGAAACTGCTTCGAAGCACCTTAGAAATTGTTTTAGCGTGTTTGGAAATACGAGGAAACTGCTTCGAAGCACCTTAGAAATTGTTTTAGCGTGTTTGGAAATACGAGGAAACTGCTTCGAAGCACCTTAGAAGTTGTTTTAGCGTGTTTGGAAATACGAGGAAACTGCTTCGAAGCACCTTAGAAGTTGTTTTAGCGTGTTTGGAAATACGAGGAAACTGCTTCGAAGCACCTTAGAAATTGTTTTAGCGTGTTTGGAAATACGAGGAAACTGCTTCGAAGCACCTTAAAAGTTGTTTTAGCGTGTTTGGAAATACGAGGAAACTGCTTCGAAGCACCTTAGAAATTGTTTTAGCGTGTTTGGAAATACGAGGAAACTGCTTCGAAGCACCTTAGAAGTTGTTTTAGCGTGTTTGGAAATACGAGGAAACTGCTTCGAAGCACCTTAGAAGTTGTTTTAGCGTGTTTGGAAATACGAGGAAACTGCTTCGAAGCACCTTGGAAGTTGTTTTAGCGTGTTTGGAAATACGAGGAAACTGGTTCGGAGCACCTTAGAAGTTGTTTTAGCGTGTTTGGAAATACGAGGAAACTGCTTCGAAGCACCTTCGAAAGTGTTTTAGCGTGTTTGGAAATACGAGGAAACTGCTTCGGAACACCTTAGAAATTGTTTTAGCGTGTTTGGAAATACGAGGAAACTGCTTCGAAGCACCTTAGAAATTGTTTTAGCGTGTTTGGAAATACGAGGAAACTGCTTCGAAGCACCTTAGAAGTTGTTTTAGCGTGTTTGGAAATACGAGGAAACTGCTTCGAAGCACCTTAGAAGTTGTTTTAGCGTGTTTGGAAATACGAGGAAACTGCTTCGAAGCACCTTAGAAATTGTTTTAGCGTGTTTGGAAATACGAGGAAACTGCTTTGAAGCACCTTCGAAAGTGTTTTAGCGTGTTTGGAAATACGAGGAAACTGCTTCGAAGCACCTTAGAAATTGTTTTAGCGTGTTTGGAAATACGAGGAAACTGCTTCGAAGCACCTTAGAAGTTGTTTTAGCGTGTTTGGAAATACGAGGAAACTGCTTCGAAGCACCTTAGAAGTTGTTTTAGCGTGTTTGGAAATACGAGGAAACAGCTTCGAAGCACCTTAGAAATTGTTTTAGCGTGTTTGGAAATACGAGGAAACTGCTTTGAAGCACCTTCGAAAGTGTTTTAGCGTGTTTGGAAATACGAGGAAACTGCTTCGAAGCACCTTAGAAATTGTTTTAGCGTGTTTGGAAATACGAGGAAACTGGTTCGGAGCACCTTAGAAGTTGTTTTAGCGTGTTTGGAAATACGAGGAAACTGCATCGAAGCCCCTTGAAAGTTGGTTAAACGTGTTTGGAAATACGAGGAATCTGCTTCGAAGCACCTTCGAAGTTGTTTTAGCGTGTTTGGAAATACGAGGAAACAGCTTCGAAGCACCTTAGAAATTGTTTTAGCGTGTTTGGAAATACGAGGAAACTGCTTTGAAGCACCTTCGAAAGTGTTTTAGCGTGTTTGGAAATACGAGGAAACTGCTTCGAAGCACCTTAGAAATTGTTTTAGCGTGTTTGGAAATACGAGGAAACTGCTTCGAAGCACCTTAGAAATTGTTTTAGCGTGTTTGGAAATACGAGAAAACTGCTTCGGAGCATCTTAGAAGTTGTTTTAGCGTGTTTGGAAATACGAGGAAACTGGTTCGGAGCACCTTAGAAGTTGTTTTAGCGTGTTTGGAAATACGAGGAAACTGCATCGAAGCCCCTTGAAAGTTGTTTAAACGTGTTTGGAAATACGAGGAAACTGCTTCGAAGCACCTTGGAAGTTGTTTTAGCGTGTTTGGAAATACGAGGAAACTGGTTCGGAGCACCTTAGAAGTTGTTTTAGCGTGTTTGGAAATACGAGGAAACTGGTTCGGAGCACCTTAGGAGTTGTTTTAGCGTGTTTGGAAATACGAGGAAACTGCATCGAAGCCCCTTGAAAGTTGTTTAAACGTGTTTGGAAATACGAGGAAACTGCTTCGAAGCACCTTGGAAGTTGTTTTAGCGTGTTTGGAAATACGAGAAAACTGCTTCAAAGCACCTTGGAAGTTGTTTAAGCGTGTTTGGAAATACGAGGAAACTGCTTCGGAGCACCTTCGAAAGTGTTTTAGCGTGTTTGGAAATACGAGGAAACTGCTTCGAAGCACCTTAGAAGTTGTTTTAGCGTGTTTGGAAATACGAGGAAACTGCTTCGGAGCACCTTCGAAAGTGTTTTAGCGTGTTTGGAAATACGAGGAATCTGCTTCGAAGCACCTTCGAAGTTGTTTTAGCGTGTTTGGAAATACGAGGAAACTGCTTCGAAGCACCTTAGAAATTGTTTTAGCGTGTTTGGAAATACGAGGAAACTGCTTCGAAGCACCTTAGAAATTGTTTTAGCGTGTTTGGAAATACGAGGAAACTGCTTTGAAGCACCTTCGAAAGTGTTTTAGCGTGTTTGGAAATACGAGGAAACTGCTTCGAAGCACCTTAGAAATTGTTTTAGCGTGTTTGGAAATACGAGGAAACTGCTTCGAAGCACCTTAGAAATTGTTTTAGCGTGTTTGGAAATACGAGAAAACTGCTTCGGAGCACCTTAGAAGTTGTTTTAGCGTGTTTGGAAATACGAGGAAACTGGTTCGGAGCACCTTAGAAGTTGTTTTAGCGTGTTTGGAAATACGAGGAAACTGCATCGAAGCCCCTTGAAAGTTGTTTAAACGTGTTTGGAAATACGAGGAAACTGCTTCGAAGCACCTTGGAAGTTGTTTTAGCGTGTTTGGAAATACGAGGAAACTGGTTCGGAGCACCTTAGAAGTTGTTTTAGCGTGTTTGGAAATACGAGGAAACTGGTTCGGAGCACCTTAGGAGTTGTTTTAGCGTGTTTGGAAATACGAGGAAACTGCATCGAAGCCCCTTGAAAGTTGTTTAAACGTGTTTGGAAATACGAGGAAACTGCTTCGAAGCACCTTGGAAGTTGTTTTAGCGTGTTTGGAAATACGAGAAAACTGCTTCGAAGCACCTTGGAAGTTGTTTAAGCGTGTTTGGAAATACGAGGAAACTGCTTCGAAGCACCTTAAAAGTTGTTTTAGCGTGTTTGGAAATACGAGGAAACTGCTTCGAAGCACCTTAGAAGTTGTTTTAGCGTGTTTGGAAATACGAGGAAACTGCTTCGGAGCACCTTCGAAAGTGTTTTAGCGTGTTTGGAAATACGAGGAAACTGCTTCGGAGCACCTTAGAAATTGTTTTAGCGTGTTTGGAAATACGAGGAATCTGCTTCGAAGCACCTTCGAAGTTGTTTTAGCGTGTTTGGAAATACGAGGAAACTGCTTTGAAGCACCTTCGAAAGTGTTTTAGCGTGTTTGGAAATACGAGGAAACTGCTTCGAAGCACCTTAGAAATTGTTTTAGCGTGTTTGGAAATACGAGGAAACTGCTTCGAAGCACCTTAGAAATTGTTTTAGCGTGTTTGGAAATACGAGAAAACTGCTTCGGAGCACCTTAGAAGTTGTTTTAGCGTGTTTGGAAATACGAGGAAACTGGTTCGGAGCACCTTAGAAGTTGTTTTAGCGTGTTTGGAAATACGAGGAAACTGCATCGAAGCCCCTTGAAAGTTGTTTAAACGTGTTTGGAAATACGAGGAAACTGCTTCGAAGCACCTTGGAAGTTGTTTTAGCGTGTTTGGAAATACGAGGAAACTGGTTCGGAGCACCTTAGAAGTTGTTTTAGCGTGTTTGGAAATACGAGGAAACTGGTTCGGAGCACCTTAGGAGTTGTTTTAGCGTGTTTGGAAATACGAGGAAACTGCATCGAAGCCCCTTGAAAGTTGTTTAAACGTGTTTGGAAATACGAGGAAACTGCTTCGAAGCACCTTGGAAGTTGTTTTAGCGTGTTTGGAAATACGAGGAAACTGCTTTGAAGCACCTTCGAAAGTGTTTTAGCGTGTTTGGAAATACGAGGAAACTGCTTCGAAGCACCTTAGAAATTGTTTTAGCGTGTTTGGAAATACGAGGAAACTGCTTCGAAGCACCTTAGAAATTGTTTTAGCGTGTTTGGAAATACGAGAAAACTGCTTCGGAGCACCTTAGAAGTTGTTTTAGCGTGTTTGGAAATACGAGGAAACTGGTTCGGAGCACCTTAGAAGTTGTTTTAGCGTGTTTGGAAATACGAGGAAACTGCATCGAAGCCCCTTGAAAGTTGTTTAAACCTGTTTGGAAATACGAGGAAACTGCTTCGAAGCACCTTGGAAGTTGTTTTAGCGTGTTTGGAAATACGAGGAAACTGGTTCGGAGCACCTTAGAAGTTGTTTTAGCGTGTTTGGAAATACGAGGAAACTGGTTCGGAGCACCTTAGGAGTTGTTTTAGCGTGTTTGGAAATACGAGGAAACTGCATCGAAGCCCCTTGAAAGTTGTTTAAACGTGTTTGGAAATACGAGGAAACTGCTTCGAAGCACCTTGGAAGTTGTTTTAGCGTGTTTGGAAATACGAGAAAACTGCTTCAAAGCACCTTGGAAGTTGTTTAAGCGTGTTTGGAAATACGAGGAAACTGCTTCGAAGCACCTTAAAAGTTGTTTTAGCGTGTTTGGAAATACGAGGAAACTGCTTCGAAGCACCTTAGAAGTTGTTTTAGCGTGTTTGGAAATACGAGGAAACTGCTTCGGAGCACCTTCGAAAGTGTTTTAGCGTGTTTGGAAATACGAGGAAACTGCTTCGAAGCACCTTAGAAATTGTTTTAGCGTGTTTGGAAATACGAGGAAACTGCTTCGAAGCACCTTAGAAATTGTTTTAGCGTGTTTGGAAATACGAGGAAACTGCTTTGAAGCACCTTCGAAAGTGTTTTAGCGTGTTTGGAAATACGAGGAAACTGCTTCGAAGCACCTTAGAAATTGTTTTAGCGTGTTTGGAAATACGAGGAAACTGCTTCGAAGCACCTTAGAAATTGTTTTAGCGTGTTTGGAAATACGAGAAAACTGCTTCGGAGCACCTTAGAAGTTGTTTTAGCGTGTTTGGAAATACGAGGAAACTGGTTCGGAGCACCTTAGAAGTTGTTTTAGCGTGTTTGGAAATACGAGGAAACTGCATCGAAGCCCCTTGAAAGTTGTTTAAACGTGTTTGGAAATACGAGGAAACTGCTTCGAAGCACCTTGGAAGTTGTTTTAGCGTGTTTGGAAATACGAGGAAACTGGTTCGGAGCACCTTAGAAGTTGTTTTAGCGTGTTTGGAAATACGAGGAAACTGCTTCGGAGCACCTTAGGAGTTGTTTTAGCGTGTTTGGAAATACGAGGAAACTGCATCGAAGCCCCTTGAAAGTTGTTTAAACGTGTTTGGAAATACGAGGAAACTGCTTCGAAGCACCTTGGAAGTTGTTTTAGCGTGTTTGGAAATACGAGAAAACTGCTTCAAAGCACCTTGGAAGTTGTTTAAGCGTGTTTGGAAATACGAGGAAACTGCTTCGAAGCACCTTAAAAGTTGTTTTAGCGTGTTTGGAAATACGAGGAAACTGCTTCGAAGCACCTTAGAAGTTGTTTTAGCGTGTTTGGAAATACGAGGAAACTGCTTCGGAGCACCTTCGAAAGTGTTTTAGCGTGTTTGGAAATACGAGGAAACTGCTTCGGAGCACCTTAGAAATTGTTTTAGCGTGTTTGGAAATACGAGGAATCTGCTTCGAAGCACCTTCGAAGTTGTTTTAGCGTGTTTGGAAATACGAGGAAACTGCTTCGAAGCACCTTAGAAATTGTTTTAGCGTGTTTGGAAATACGAGGAAACTGCTTCGAAGCACCTTGGAAGTTGTTTTAGCGTGTTTGGAAATACGAGGAAACTGCTTTGAAGCACCTTCGAAAGTGTTTTAGCGTGTTTGGAAATACGAGGAAACTGGTTCGGAGCACCTTAGAAGTTGTTTTAGCGTGTTTGGAAATACGAGGAAACTGCATCGAAGCCCCTTGAAAGTTGTTTAAACGTGTTTGGAAATACGAGGAAACTGCTTCGAAGCACCTTGGAAGTTGTTTTAGCGTGTTTGGAAATACGAGGAAACTGGTTCGGAGCACCTTAGAAGTTGTTTTAGCGTGTTTGGAAATACGAGGAAACTGCTTCGAAGCACCTTCGAAAGTGTTTTAGCGTGTTTGGAAATACGAGGAAACTGCTTCGAAGCACCTTAAAAGTTGTTTTAGCGTGTTTGGAAATACGAGGAAACTGCTTCGAAGCACCTTAGAAGTTGTTTTAGCGTGTTTGGAAATACGAGGAAACTGCTTCGGAGCACCTTCGAAAGTGTTTTAGCGTGTTTGGAAATACGAGGAAACTGCTTCGAAGCACCTTAAAAGTTGTTTTAGCGTGTTTGGAAATACGAGGAAACTGCTTCGAAGCACCTTAGAAGTTGTTTTAACGTGTTTGGAAATACGAGGAAACTGCTTCGGAACACCTTAGAAATTGTTTTAGCGTGTTTGGAAATACGAGGAAACTGCTTCGAAGCACCTTAGAAATTGTTTTAGCGTGTTTGGAAATACGAGGAAACTGCTTCGAAGCACCTTCGAAGTTGTTTTAGCGTGTTTGGAAATACGAGGAAACTGCTTCGAAGCACCTTAGAAGTTGTTTTAGCGTGTTTGGAAATACGAGGAAACAGCTTCGAAGCACCTTAGAAATTGTTTTAGCGTGTTTGGAAATACGAGGAAACTGCTTTGAAGCACCTTCGAAAGTGATTTAGCGTGTTTGGAAATACGAGGAAACTGCTTCGAAGCACCTTAGAAGTTGTTTTAGCGTGTTTGGAAATACGAGGAAACTGCTTCGAAGCACCTTAGAAATTGTTTTAGCGTGTTTGGAAATACGAGAAAACTGCTTCGGAGCACCTTAGAAGTTGTTTTAGCGTGTTTGGAAATACGAGGAAACTGGTTCGGAGCACCTTAGAAGTTGTTTTAGCGTGTTTGGAAATACGAGGAAACTGCATCGAAGCCCCTTGAAAGTTGTTTAAACGTGTTTGGAAATACGAGGAAACTGCTTCGAAGCACCTTGGAAGTTGTTTTAGCGTGTTTGGAAATACGAGGAAACTGGTTCGGAGCACCTTAGAAGTTGTTTTAGCGTGTTTGGAAATACGAGGAAACTGGTTCGAAGCACCTTAGGAGTTGTTTTAGCGTGTTTGGAAATACGAGGAAACTGCATCGAAGCCCCTTGAAAGTTGTTTAAACGTGTTTGGAAATACGAGGAAACTGCTTCGAAGCACCTTGGAAGTTGTTTTAGCGTGTTTGGAAATACGAGAAAACTGCTTCGAAGCACCTTCGAAAGTGTTTTAGCGTGTTTGGAAATACGAGGAAACTGCTTCGAAGCACCTTAAAAGTTGTTTTAGCGTGTTTGGAAATACGAGGAAACTGCTTCGAAGCACCTTAGAAGTTGTTTTAGCGTGTTTGGAAATACGAGGAAACTGCTTCGGAGCACCTTCGAAAGTGTTTTAGCGTGTTTGGAAATACGAGGAAACTGCTTCGAAGCACCTTGGAAGTTGTTTTAGCGTGTTTGGAAATACGAGAAAACTGCTTCAAAGCACCTTGGAAGTTGTTTAAGCGTGTTTGGAAATACGAGGAAACTGCATCGAAGCCCCTTGAAAGTTGTTTAAACGTGTTTGGAAATACGAGGAAACTGCTTCGAAGCACCTTGGAAGTTGTTTTAGCGTGTTTGGAAATACGAGGAAACTGCTTCGGAGCACCTTGGAAGTTGTTTTAGCGTGTTTGGAAATACGAGGAAACTGCTTCGGAACACCTTAGAAATTGTTTTAGCGTGTTTGGAAATACGAGGAAACTGCTTCGAAGCACCTTAGAAGTTGTTTTAGCGTGTTTGGAAATACGAGGAAACTGCTTCGGAGCACCTTCGAAAGTGTTTTAGCGTGTTTGGAAATACGAGGAAACTGCTTCGAAGCACCTTGGAAGTTGTTTTAGCGTGTTTGGAAATACGAGAAAACTGCTTCAAAGCACCTTGGAAGTTGTTTAAGCGTGTTTGGAAATACGAGGAAACTGCTTCGGAGCACCTTCGAAAGTGTTTTAGCGTGTTTGGAAATACGAGGAAACTGCTTCGAAGCACCTTAGAAGTTGTTTTAGCGTGTTTGGAAATACGAGGAAACTGCTTCGGAGCACCTTCGAAAGTGTTTTAGCGTGTTTGGAAATACGAGGAAACTGCTTCGGAGCACCTTAGAAATTGTTTTAGCGTGTTTGGAAATACGAGGAATCTGCTTCGAAGCACCTTCGAAGTTGTTTTAGCGTGTTTGGAAATACGAGGAAACTGCTTCGAAGCACCTTAGAAATTGTTTTAGCGTGTTTGGAAATACGAGGAAACTGCTTCGAAGCACCTTAGAAATTGTTTTAGCGTGTTTGGAAATACGAGGAAACTGCTTTGAAGCACCTTCGAAAGTGTTTTAGCGTGTTTGGAAATACGAGGAAACTGGTTCGGAGCACCTTAGAAGTTGTTTTAGCGTGTTTGGAAATACGAGGAAACTGCATCGAAGCCCCTTGAAAGTTGTTTAAACGTGTTTGGAAATACGAGGAAACTGCTTCGAAGCACCTTGGAAGTTGTTTTAGCGTGTTTGGAAATACGAGGAAACTGGTTCGGAGCACCTTAGAAGTTGTTTTAGCGTGTTTGGAAATACGAGGAAACTGCTTCGAAGCAATTTCGAAAGTGTTTTAGCGTGTTTGGAAATACGAGGAAACTGCTTCGAAGCACCTTAAAAGTTGTTTTAGCGTGTTTGGAAATACGAGGAAACTGCTTCGAAGCACCTTAGAAGTTGTTTTAGCGTGTTTGGAAATACGAGGAAACTGCTTCGGAGCACCTTCGAAAGTGTTTTAGCGTGTTTGGAAATACGAGGAAACTGCTTCGAAGCACCTTAAAAGTTGTTTTAGCGTGTTTGGAAATACGAGGAAACTGCTTCGAAGCACCTTAGAAGTTGTTTTAACGTGTTTGGAAATACGAGGAAACTGCTTCGGAACACCTTAGAAATTGTTTTAGCGTGTTTGGAAATACGAGGAAACTGCTTCGAAGCACCTTAGAAATTGTTTTAGCGTGTTTGGAAATACGAGGAAACTGCTTCGAAGCACCTTCGAAGTTGTTTTAGCGTGTTTGGAAATACGAGGAAACTGCTTCGAAGCACCTTAGAAGTTGTTTTAGCGTGTTTGGAAATACGAGGAAACAGCTTCGAAGCACCTTAGAAATTGTTTTAGCGTGTTTGGAAATACGAGGAAACTGCTTCGAAGCACCTTGGAAGTTGTTTTAGCGTGTTTGGAAATACGAGGAAACTGCTTCGAAGCACCTTAGAAATTGTTTTAGCGTGTTTGGAAATACGAGGAAACTGCTTCGAAGCACCTTAGAAATTGTTTTAGCGTGTTTGGAAATACGAGAAAACTGCTTCGGAGCACCTTAGAAGTTGTTTTAGCGTGTTTGGAAATACGAGGAAACTGGTTCGGAGCACCTTAGAAGTTGTTTTAGCGTGTTTGGAAATACGAGGAAACTGCATCGAAGCCCCTTGAAAGTTGTTTAAACGTGTTTGGAAATACGAGGAAACTGCTTCGAAGCACCTTGGAAGTTGTTTTAGCGTGTTTGGAAATACGAGGAAACTGCTTCGAAGCACCTTAGAAATTGTTTTAGCGTGTTTGGAAATACGAGGAAACTGCTTCGAAGCACCTTAGAAATTGTTTTAGCGTGTTTGGAAATACGAGAAAACTGCTTCGGAGCACCTTAGAAGTTGTTTTAGCGTGTTTGGAAATACGAGGAAACTGGTTCGGAGCACCTTAGAAGTTGTTTTAGCGTGTTTGGAAATACGAGGAAACAGCTTCGAAGCACCTTAGAAATTGTTTTAGCGTGTTTGGAAATACGAGGAAACTGCTTCGAAGCACCTTAAAAGTTGTTTTAGCGTGTTTGGAAATACGAGAAAACTGCTTCAAAGCACCTTGGAAGTTGTTTAAGCGTGTTTGGAAATACGAGGAAACTGCTTCGGAGCACCTTCGAAAGTGTTTTAGCGTGTTTGGAAATACGAGGAAACTGCTTCGAAGCACCTTAGAAGTTGTTTTAGCGTGTTTGGAAATACGAGGAAACTGCTTCGGAGCACCTTCGAAAGTGTTTTAGCGTGTTTGGAAATACGAGGAAACTGCTTCGGAGCACCTTAGAAATTGTTTTAGCGTGTTTGGAAATACGAGGAATCTGCTTCGAAGCACCTTCGAAGTTGTTTTAGCGTGTTTGGAAATACGAGGAAACTGCTTCGAAGCACCTTAGATTTGTTTTAGCGTGTTTGGAAATACGAGGAAACTGCTTCGAAGCACCTTAGAAATTGTTTTAGCGTGTTTGGAAATACGAGGAAACTGCTTTGAAGCACCTTCGAAAGTGTTTTAGCGTGTTTGGAAATACGAGGAAACTGGTTCGGAGCACCTTAGAAGTTGTTTTAGCGTGTTTGGAAATACGAGGAAACTGCATCGAAGCCCCTTGAAAGTTGTTTAAACGTGTTTGGAAATACGAGGAAACTGCTTCGAAGCACCTTGGAAGTTGTTTTAGCGTGTTTGGAAATACGAGGAAACTGGTTCGGAGCACCTTAGAAGTTGTTTTAGCGTGTTTGGAAATACGAGGAAACTGCTTCGAAGCAATTTCGAAAGTGTTTTAGCGTGTTTGGAAATACGAGGAAACTGCTTCGAAGCACCTTAAAAGTTGTTTTAGCGTGTTTGGAAATACGAGGAAACTGCTTCGAAGCACCTTAGAAGTTGTTTTAACGTGTTTGGAAATACGAGGAAACTGCTTCGGAACACCTTAGAAATTGTTTTAGCGTGTTTGGAAATACGAGGAAACTGCTTCGAAGCACCTTAGAAATTGTTTTAGCGTGTTTGGAAATACGAGGAAACTGCTTCGAAGCACCTTCGAAGTTGTTTTAGCGTGTTTGGAAATACGAGAAAACTGCTTCGGAGCACCTTAGAAGTTGTTTTAGCGTGTTTGGAAATACGAGGAAACTGGTTCGGAGCACCTTAGAAGTTGTTTTAGCGTGTTTGGAAATACGAGGAAACTGCTTCGAAGCACCTTGGAAGTTGTTTTAGCGTGTTTGGAAATACGAGGAAACTGCTTCGAAGCACCTTAGAAATTGTTTTAGCGTGTTTGGAAATACGAGGAAACTGCTTCGAAGCACCTTAGAAATTGTTTTAGCGTGTTTGGAAATACGAGAAAACTGCTTCGGAGCACCTTAGAAGTTGTTTTAGCGTGTTTGGAAATACGAGGAAACTGGTTCGGAGCACCTTAGAAGTTGTTTTAGCGTGTTTGGAAATACGAGGAAACTGCATCGAAGCCCCTTGAAAGTTGTTTAAACGTGTTTGGAAATACGAGGAAACTGCTTCGAAGCACCTTGGAAGTTGTTTTAGCGTGTTTGGAAATACGAGAAAACTGCTTCAAAGCACCTTGGAAGTTGTTTAAGCGTGTTTGGAAATACGAGGAAACTGCTTCGAAGCACCTTAGAAGTTGTTTTAGCGTGTTAGGAAATACGAGGAAACTGCTTCGGAGCACCTTAGAAGTTGTTTAAGCGTGTTAGGAAATACGAGGAAACTGGTCCGGAGCACCTTAGAAGTTGTTTAAGCGTGTTTGGAAATACGAGGAAACTTATTCGGAGCACCTTAGAAGTTGTTTTAGCGTGTTTGGAAATACGAGGAAACTGCATCGAAGCCCCTTGAAAGTTGTTTAAACGTGTTTGGAAATACGAGGAAACTGCTTCGAAGCACCTTGGAAGTTGTTTTAGCGTGTTTGGAAATACGAGAAAACTGCTTCAAAGCACCTTGGAAGTTGTTTAAGCGTGTTTGGAAATACGAAGAAACTGCTTCGAAGCACCTTGGAAGTTGTTTTAGCGTGTTTGGAAATACGAGGAATCTGCTTCGAAGCACCTTCGAAGTTGTTTTAGCGTGTTTGGAAATACGAGGAAACTGCTTCGAAGCACCTTAGAAATTGTTTTAGCGTGTTTGGAAATACGAGGAAACTGGTTCGGAGCACCTTAGAAGTTGTTTTAGCGTGTTTGGAAATACGAGGAAACTGCATCGAAGCCCCTTGAAAGTTGTTTAAACGTGTTTGGAAATACGAGGAAACTGCTTCGAAGCACCTTAGAAATTGTTTTAGCGTGTTTGGAAATACGAGGAAACTGGTTCGGAGCACCTTAGAAGTTGTTTAAGCGTGTTTGGAAATACGAGGAAACTGCTTCGAAGCACCTTGGAAGTTGTTTTAGCGTGTTTGGAAATACGAGGAATCTGCTTCGAAGCACCTTCGAAGTTGTTTTAGCGTGTTTGGAAATACGAGGAAACAGCTTCGAAGCACCTTAGAAATTGTTTTAGCGTGTTTGGAAATACGAGGAAACTGCTTTGAAGCACCTTCGAAAGTGTTTTAGCGTGTTTGGAAATACGAGGAAACTGGTTCGGAGCACCTTAGAAGTTGTTTTAGCGTGTTTGGAAATACGAGGAAACTGCATCGAAGCCCCTTGAAAGTTGTTTAAACGTGTTTGGAAATACGAGGAAACTGCTTCGAAGCACCTTGGAAGTTGTTTTAGCGTGTTTGGAAATACGAGAAAACTGCTTCAAAGCACCTTGGAAGTTGTTTAAGCGTGTTTGGAAATACGAGGAAACTGCTTCGAAGCACCTTGGAAGTTGTTTAAGCGTGTTTGGAAATACGAGGAAACTGCTTCGAAGCACCTTGGAAGTTGTTTAAGCGTGTTTGGAAATACGAGAAAACTGCTTCAAAGCACCTTGGAAGTTGTTTAAGCGTGTTTGGAAATACGAGGAAACTGCTTCGAAGCACCTTGGAAGTTGTTTTAGCGTGTTTGGAAATACGAGAAAACTGCTTCAAAGCACCTTGGAAGTTGTTTAAGCGTGTTTGGAAATACGAGGAAACTGCTTCGAAGCACCTTAGAAGTTGTTTTAGCGTGTTTGGAAATACGAGGAAACTGGTTCGGAGCACCTTAGAAGTTGTTTTAGCGTGTTTGGAAATACGAGAAAACTGCTTCGGAGCACCTTAGAAGTTGTTTTAGCGTGTTTGGAAATACGAGGAAACTGGTTCGGAGCACCTTAGAAGTTGTTTTAGCGTGTTTGGAAATACGAGGAAACTGCTTCGAAGCACCTTGGAAGTTGTTTTAGCGTGTTTGGAAATACGAGGAAACTGCATCGAAGCCCCTTGAAAGTTGTTTAAACGTGTTTGGAAATACGAGGAAACTGCTTCGAAGCACCTTGGAAGTTGTTTTAGCGTGTTTGGAAATACGAGGAAACTGGTTCGGAGCACCTTAGAAGTTGTTTTAGCGTGTTTGGAAATACGAGGAAACTGGTTCGGAGCACCTTAGAAGTTGTTTTAGCGTGTTTGGAAATACGAGGAAACTGCATCGAAGCCCCTTGAAAGTTGTTTAAACGTGTTTGGAAATACGAGGAAACTGCTTCGAAGCACCTTGGAAGTTGTTTTAGCGTGTTTGGAAATACGAGAAAACTGCTTCAAAGCACCTTGGAAGTTGTTTAAGCGTGTTTGGAAATACGAGGAAACTGCTTCGAAGCACCTTAGAAGTTGTTTTAGCGTGGTTGGAAATACGAGGAAACTGCTTCGGAGCACCTTCGAAAGTGTTTTAGCGTGTTTGGAAATACGAGGAAACTGCTTCGAAGCACCTTAGAAGTTGTTTTAGCGTGTTTGGAAATACGAGGAAACTGCTTCGGAGCACCTTCGAAAGTGTTTTAGCGTGTTTGAAAATACGAGGAAACTGCTTCGGAGCACCTTAGAAATTGTTTTAGCGTGTTTGGAAATACGAGGAAACTGCTTCGAAGCACCTTCGAAAGTGTTTTAGCGTGTTTGGAAATACGAGGAAACTGGTTCGGAGCACCTTAGAAGTTGTTTTAGCGTGTTTGGAAATACGAGGAAACTGCATCGAAGCCCCTTGAAAGTTGTTTAAACGTGTTTGGAAATACGAGGAAACTGCTTCGAAGCACCTTGGAAGTTGTTTTAGCGTGTTTGGAAATACGAGGAAACTGCTTCGAAGCACCTTCGAAAGTGTTTTAGCGTGTTTGGAAATACGAGGAAACTGCTTCGAAGCACCTTAGAAGTTGTTTTAGCGTGTTTGGAAATACGAGGAAACTGCTTCGAAGCACCTTAGAAGTTGTTTTAGCGTGTTTGGAAATACGAGGAAACTGCTTCGGAGCACCTTCGAAAGTGTTTTAGCGTGTTTGGAAATACGAGGAAACTGCTTCGAAGCACCTTAAAAGTTGTTTTAGCGTGTTTGGAAATACGAGGAAACTGCTTCGAAGCACCTTAGAAGTTGTTTTAGCGTGTTTGGAAATACGAGGAAACTGCTTCGAAGCACCTTAGAAATTGTTTTAGCGTGTTTGGAAATACGAGGAAACTGCTTCGAAGCACCTTAGAAGTTGTTTTAGCGTGTTTGGAAATACGAGGAAACTGCTTCGAAGCACCTTCGAAGTTGTTTTAGCGTGTTTGGAAATACGAGGAAACTGCTTCGAAGCACCTTAGAAGTTGTTTTAGCGTGTTTGGAAATACGAGGAAACTGCTTCGAAGCACCTTAAAAGTTGTTTTAGCGTGTTTGGAAATACGAGGAAACTGCTTCGAAGCACCTTAGAAATTGTTTTAGCGTGTTTGGAAATACGAGGAAACTGCTTCGAAGCACCTTAGAAGTTGTTTTAGCGTGTTTGGAAATACGAGGAAACTGCTTCGGAGCACCTTCGAAAGTGTTTTAGCGTGTTTGGAAATACGAGGAAACTGCTTCGAAGCACCTTAAAAGTTGTTTTAGCGTGTTTGGAAATACGAGGAAACTGCTTCGAAGCACCTTAGAAATTGTTTTAGCGTGTTTGGAAATACGAGGAAACTGCTTCGAAGCACCTTCGAAAGTGTTTTAGCGTGTTTGGAAATACGAGGAAACTGCTTCGAAGCACCTTAAAAGTTGTTTTAGCGTGTTTGGAAATACGAGGAAACTGCTTCGAAGCACCTTAGAAGTTGTTTTAGCGTGTTTGGAAATACGAGGAAACTGCTTCGGAGCACCTTCGAAAGTGTTTTAGCGTGTTTGGAAATACGAGGAAACTGCTTCGAAGCACCTTAAAAGTTGTTTTAGCGTGTTTGGAAATACGAGGAAACTGCTTCGAAGCACCTTAGAAGTTGTTTTAGCGTGTTTGGAAAAACGAGGAAACTGAATCGAAGCCCCTTGAAAGTTGTTTTAGCGTAATTGGAAATACGAGGAAACTGCTTCGAAGCACCTTGGAAGTTGTTTAAGCGTGTTTGGAAATACGAGGAAACTGCTTCGAAGCACCTTAAAAGTTGTTTTAGCGTGTTTGGAAATACGAGGAAACTGCTTCGAAGCACCTTAGAAGTTGTTTTAGCGTGTTTGGAAATACGAGGAAACTGCTTCGAAGCACCTTAGAAATTGTTTTAGCGTGTTTGGAAATACGAGGAAACTGCTTCGAAGCACCTTCGAAGTTGTTTTAGCGTGTTTGGAAATACGAGGAATCTGCTTCGAAGCACCTTCGAAGTTGTTTTAGCGTGTTTGGAAATACGAGGACACTGCTTCGAAGCACCTTAGAAGTTGTTTTAGCGTGTTTGGAAATACGAGGAAACTGCTTCGAAGCACCTTCGAAAGTGTTTTAGCGTGTTTGGAAATACGAGGAAACTGCTTCGAAGCACCTTAAAAGTTGTTTTAGCGTGTTTGGAAATACGAGGAAACTGCTTCGAAGCACCTTAGAAGTTGTTTTAGCGTGTTTGGAAATACGAGGAAACTGCTTCGGAGCACCTTCGAAAGTGTTTTAGCGTGTTTGGAAATACGAGGAAACTGCTTCGAAGCACCTTAAAAGTTGTTTTAGCGTGTTTGGAAATACGAGGAAACTGCTTCGAAGCACCTTAGAAGTTGTTTTAACGTGTTTGGAAATACGAGGAAACTGCTTCGGAACACCTTAGAAATTGTTTTAGCGTGTTTGGAAATACGAGGAAACTGCTTCGAAGCACCTTAGAAATTGTTTTAGCGTGTTTGGAAATACGAGGAAACTGCTTCGAAGCACCTTAGAAGTTGTTTTAGCGTGTTTGGAAATACGAGGAAACTGCTTCGAAGCACCTTCGAAGTTGTTTTAGCGTGTTTGGAAATACGAGGAATCTGCTTCGAAGCACCTTCGAAGTTGTTTTAGCGTGTTTGGAAATACGAGGAAACAGCTTCGAAGCACCTTAGAAATTGTTTTAGCGTGTTTGGAAATACGAGGAAACTGCTTTGAAGCACCTTAGAAATTGTTTTAGCGTGTTTGGAAATACGAGAAAACTGCTTCAAAGCACCTTGGAAGTTGTTTAAGCGTGTTTGGAAATACGAGAAAACTGCTTCGGAGCACCTTAGAAGTTGTTTTAGCGTGTTTGGAAATACGAGGAAACTGCATCGAAGCCCCTTGAAAGTTGTTTAAACGTGTTTGGAAATACGAGGAAACTGCATCGAAGCCCCTTGAAAGTTGTTTAAACGTGTTTGGAAATACGAGGAAACTGCTTCGAAGCACCTTGGAAGTTGTTTTAGCGTGTTTGGAAATACGAGAAAACTGCTTCAAAGCACCTTGGAAGTTGTTTAAACGTGTTTGGAAATACGAGGAAACTGCTTCGAAGCACCTTAAAAGTTGTTTTAGCGTGTTTGGAAATACGAGGAAACTGCTTCGAAGCACCTTAGAAGTTGTTTTAACGTGTTTGGAAATACGAGGAAACTGCTTCGGAACACCTTAGAAATTGTTTTAGCGTGTTTGGAAATACGAGGAAACTGCTTCGAAGCACCTTAGAAATTGTTTTAGCGTGTTTGGAAATACGAGGAAACTGCTTCGAAGCACCTTAGAAGTTGTTTTAGCGTGTTTGGAAATACGAGGAAACTGCTTCGAAGCACCTTCGAAGTTGTTTTAGCGTGTTTGGAAATACGAGGAATCTGCTTCGAAGCACCTTCGAAGTTGTTTTAGCGTGTTTGGAAATACGAGGAAACAGCTTCGAAGCACCTTAGAAATTGTTTTAGCGTGTTTGGAAATACGAGGAAACTGCTTTGAAGCACCTTAGAAATTGTTTTAGCGTGTTTGGAAATACGAGGAAACTGCTTCGAAGCACCTTAGAAATTGTTTTTAGCGTGTTTGGAAATACGAGAAAACTGCTTCGGAGCACCTTAGAAGTTGTTTTAGCGTGTTTGGAAATACGAGGAAACTGCATCGAAGCCCCTTGAAAGTTGTTTAAACGTGTTTGGAAATACGAGGAAACTGCATCGAAGCCCCTTGAAAGTTGTTTAAACGTGTTTGGAAATACGAGGAAACTGCTTCGAAGCACCTTGGAAGTTGTTTTAGCGTGTTTGGAAATACGAGAAAACTGCTTCAAAGCACCTTGGAAGTTGTTTAAGCGTGTTTGGAAATACGAGGAAACTGCTTCGAAGCACCTTGGAAGTTGTTTTAGCGTGTTTGGAAATACGAGAAAACTGCTTCAAAGCACCTTGGAAGTTGTTTAAGCGTGTTTGGAAATACGAGGAAACTGCTTCGAAGCACCTTAGAAGTTGTTTTAGCGTGTTTGGAAATACGAGAAAACTGCATCGAAGCACCTTGGAAGTTGTTTAAGCGTGTTTGGAAATACGAGGAAACTGCTTCGAAGCACCTTAGAAGTTGTTTTAGCGTGTTTGGAAATACGAGAAAACTGCTTCGGAGCACCTTAGAAGTTGTTTTAGCGTGTTTGGAAATACGAGGAAACTGGTTCGGAGCACCTTAGAAGTTGTTTTAGCGTGTTTGGAAATACGAGGAAACTGCTTCGAAGCACCTTGGAAGTTGTTTTAGCGTGTTTGGAAATGCGAGGAAACTGCTTCGAAGCACCTTAGAAATTGTTTTAGCGTGTTTGGAAATACGAGGAAACTGCTTCGAAGCACCTTAGAAATTGTTTTAGCGTGTTTGGAAATACGAGGAAACTGCATCGAAGCCCCTTGAAAGTTGTTTAAACGTGTTTGGAAATACGAGGAAACTGCTTCGAAGCACCTTGGAAGTTGTTTTAGCGTGTTTGGAAATACGAGAAAACTGCTTCAAAGCACCTTGGAAGTTGTTTAAGCGTGTTTGGAAATACGAGGAAACTGCTTCGAAGCACCTTAGAAGTTGTTTTAGCGTGTTTGGAAATACGAGGAAACTGCTTCGGAGCACCTTCGAAAGTGTTTTAGCGTGTTTGGAAATACGAGGAAACTGCTTCGAAGCACCTTAGAAGTTGTTTTAGCGTGTTTGGAAATACGAGGAAACTGCTTCGGAGCACCTTCGAAAGTGTTTTAGCGTGTTTGGAAATACGAGGAAACTGGTTCGGAGCACCTTAGAGGTTGTTTTAGCGTGTTTGGAAATACGAGGAAACTGCATCGAAGCCCCTTGAAAGTTGTTTAAACGTGTTTGGAAATACGAGGAAACTGCTTCGAAGCACCTTGGAAGTTGTTTTAGCGTGTTTGGAAATACGAGAAAACTGCTTCAAAGCACCTTGGAAGTTGTTTAAGCGTGTTTGGAAATACGAGGAAACTGCTTCGAAGCACCTTAGAAGTTGTTTTAGCGTGTTTGGAAATACGAGGAAACTGCTTCGAAGCACCTTCGAAGTTGTTTTAGCGTGTTTGGAAATACGAGGAAACTGCTTTGAAGCACCTTCGAAAGTGTTTTAGCGTGTTTGGAAATACGAGGAAACTGCTTCGAAGCACCTTAAAAGTTGTTTTAGCGTGTTTGGAAATACGAGGAAACTGCTTCGAAGCACCTTAGAAGTTGTTTTAGCGTGTTTGGAAATACGAGGAAACTGCTTCGAAGCACCTTGGAAGTTGTTTTAGCGTGTTTGGAAATACGAGGAAACTGCTTCGAAGCACCTTAGAAGTTGTTTTAGCGTGTTTGGAAATACGAGGAACTGCTTCGAAGCACCTTCGAAGTTGTTTTAGCGTGTTTGGAAATACGAGGAAACTGCTTCGAAGCACCTTCGAAGTTGTTTTAGCGTGTTTGGAAGTACGAGGAATCTGCTTCGAAGCACCTTCGAAGTTGTTTAAGCGTGTTTGGAAATACGAGGAAACTGCTTCGGAACACCTTAGAAATTGTTTTAGCGTGTTTGGAAATACGAGGAAACTGCTTCGAAGCACCTTCGAAGTTGTTTTAGCGTGTTTGGAAGTACGAGGAATCTGCTTCGAAGCACCTTCGAAGTTGTTTAAGCGTGTTTGGAAATACGAGGAAACTGCTTCGAAGCACCTTAGAAGTTGTTTTAGCGTGTTTGGAAATACGAGGAACTGCTTCGAAGCACCTTCGAAGTTGTTTTAGCGTGTTTGGAAATACGAGGAAACTGCTTCGGAGCACCTTCGAAAGTGTTTTAGCGTGTTTGGAAATACGAGGAAACTGCTTCGAAGCACCTTAAAAGTTGTTTTAGCGTGTTTGGAAATACGAGGAAACTGCTTCGGAACACCTTAGAAATTGTTTTAGCGTGTTTGGAAATACGAGGAAACTGCTTCGAAGCACCTTAGAAATTGTTTTAGCGTGTTTGGAAATACGAGGAAACTGCTTCGAAGCACCTTAGAAGTTGTTTTAGCGTGTTTGGAAATACGAGGAAACTGCTTCGAAGCACCTTCGAAAGTGTTTTAGCGTGTTTGGAAATACGAGGAAACTGCTTCAAAGCACCTTAGAAATTGTTTTAGCGTGTTTGGAAATACGAGGAAACTGCTTCGAAGCACCTTAGAAAGTGTTTTAGCGTGTTTGGAAATACGAGAAAACTGCTTCGTAGCACCTTAGAAGTTGTTTTAGCGTGTTTGGAAATACGAGGAAACTGGTTCGGAGCACCTTAGAAGTTGTTTTAGCGTGTTTGGAAATACGAGGAAACTGCATCGAAGCCCCTTGAAAGTTGTTTAAACGTGTTTGGAAATACGAGGAAACTGCTTCGAAGCACCTTGGAAGTTGTTTTAGCGTGTTTGGAAATACGAGAAAACTGCTTCAAAGCACCTTGGAAGTTGTTTAAGCGTGTTTGGAAATACGAGGAAACTGCTTCGGAGCACCTTAGAAGTTGTTTTAGCGTGTTTGGAAATACGAGGAAACTGGTTCGGAGCACCTTAGAAGTTGTTTTAGCGTGTTTGGAAATACGAGGAAACTGCATCGAAGCCCCTCGAAAGTTGTTTAAACGTGTTTGGAAATACGAGGAAACTGCTTCGAAGCACCTTAAAAGTTGTTTTAGCGTGTTTGGAAATACGAGAAAACTGCTTCGGAACACCTTAGAAATTGTTTTAGCGTGTTTGGAAATACGAGGAAACTGCTTCGAAGCACCTTAGAAATTGTTTTAGCGTGTTTGGAAATACGAGGAAACTGCTTCGAAGCACCTTAGAAGTTGTTTTAGCGTGGTTGGAAATACGAGGAAACTGCATCGAAGCCCCTTGAAAGTTGTTTAAACGTGTTTGGAAATACGAGGAAACTGCTTCGAAGCACCTTAAAAGTTGTTTTAGCGTGTTTGGAAATACGAGAAAACTGCTTCGTAGCACCTTAGAAGTTGTTTTAGCGTGTTTGGAAATACGAGGAAACTGGTTCGGAGCACCTTAGAAGTTGTTTTAGCGTGTTTGGAAATACGAGGAAACTGGATCGAAGCCCCTTGAAAGTTGTTTAAACGTGTTTGGAAATACGAGGAAACTGCTTCGAAGCACCTTAAAAGTTGTTTTAGCGTGTTTGGAAATACGAGAAAACTGCTTCGGAGCACCTTAGAAGTTGTTTTAGCGTGTTTGGAAATACGAGGAAACTGGTTCGGAGCACCTTAGAAGTTGGTTTAGCGTGTTTGGAAATACGAGGAAACTGCATCGAAGCCCCTTGAAGGTTGTTTAAACGTGTTTGGAAATACGAGGAAACTGCTTCGAAGCACCTCAAAAGTTGTTTTAGCGTGTTTGGAAATACGAGGAATCTGCTTCGAAGCACCTTCGAAGTTGTTTTAGCGTGTTTGGAAATACGAGGAAACTGCTTCGAAGCACCTTAGAAATTGTTTTAGCGTGTTTGGAAATACGAGGAAACTGCTTCGAAGCACCTTAGAAATTGTTTTAGCGTGTTTGGAAATACGAGGAAACTGCTTCGAAGCACCTTAGAAGTTGTTTTAGCGTGGTTGGAAATACGAGGAAACTGCTTCGGAGCACCTTAGAAGTTGTTTTAGCGTTTTTGGAAATACGAGGAAACTGCTTCGAAGCACCTTAGAAATTGTTTTAGCGTGTTTGGAAATACGAGGAAACTGCTTCGAAGCACCTTAGAAGTTGTTTTAGCGTGTTTGGAAATACGAGGAAACTGGTTCGGAGCACCTTAGAAGTTGTTTTAGCGTGTTTGGAAATACGAGGAAACTGCTTCGAAGCACCTTAGAAATTGTTTTAGCGTGTTTGGAAATACGAGAAAACTGCTTCGGAGCACCTTAGAAGTTGTATTAGCGTGTTTGGAAATACGAGGAAACTGCTCCGGAGCACCTTAGAAGTTGTTTTAGCGTGTTTGGAAATACGAGGAAACTGCATCGAAGCCCCTTGAAAGTTGTTTAAACGTGTTTGGAAATACGAGGAAACTGCTTCGAAGCACCTTAGAAATTGTTTTAGCGTGTTTGGAAATACGAGGAAACTGCTTCGAAGCACCTTCGAAAGTGTTTTAGCGTGTTTGGAAATACGAGAAAACTGCTTCGTAGCACCTTAGAAGTTGTTTTAGCGTGTTTGGAAATACGAGGAAACTGGTTCGGAGCACCTTAGAAGTTGTTTTAGCGTGTTTGGAAATACGAGGAAACTGCATCGAAGCCCCTTGAAAGTTGTTTAAACGTGTTTGGAAATACGAGGAAACTGCTTCGAAGCACCTTGGAAGTTGTTTTAGCGTGTTTGGAAATACGAGAAAACTGCTTCAAAGCACCTTAGAAGTTGTTTTAGCGTGTTTGGAAATACGAGGAAACTGCTTCGAAGCACCTTAGAAGTTGTTTTAGCTTGTTTGGAAATACGAGGAAACTGCTTCGAAGCACCTTAGAAGTTGTTTCAACGTGTTTGAAAATACGAGGAATCTGCTTCGAAGCACCTTCGAAGTTGTTTTAGCGTTTTTGGAAATACGAGGAAACTGCTTCGAAGCACCTTAGAAATTGTTTTAGCGTGTTTGGAAATACGAGGAAACTGCTTCGAAGCACCTTAGAAGTTGTTTTAGCGTGTTTGGAAATACGAGGAAACTGGTTCGGAGCACCTTAGAAGTTGTTTTAGCGTGTTTGGAAATACGAGGAAACTGCTTCGAAGCACCTTAGAAATTGTTTTAGCGTGTTTGGAAATACGAGAAAACTGCTTCGGAGCACCTTAGAAGTTGTATTAGCGTGTTTGGAAATACGAGGAAACTGGTTCGGAGCACCTTAGAAGTTGTTTTAGCGTGTTTGGAAATACGAGGAAACTGCATCGAAGCCCCTTGAAAGTTGTTTAAACGTGTTTGGAAATACGAGGAAACTGCTTCGAAGCACCTTAGAAATTGTTTTAGCGTGTTTGGAAATACGAGGAAACTGCTTCGAAGCACCTTCGAAAGTGTTTTAGCGTGTTTGGAAATACGAGAAAACTGCTTCG
The DNA here is from genome assembly GCF_943734765.1 of Anopheles ziemanni. Lineage (NCBI taxonomy): Eukaryota > Metazoa > Arthropoda > Insecta > Diptera > Culicidae > Anopheles > Anopheles ziemanni. Next base: position 341,591 of record NW_026690088.1, read on the forward strand.
TAGCACCTTAGAAGTTGTTTTAGCGTGTTTGGAAATACGAGGAAACTGGTTCGGAGCACCTTAGAAGTTGTTTTAGCGTGTTTGGAAATACGAGGAAACTGCATCGAAGCCCCTTGAAAGTTGTTTAAACGTGTTTGGAAATACGAGGAAACTGCTTCGAAGCACCTTGGAAGTTGTTTTAGCGTGTTTGGAAATACGAGAAAACTGCTTCAAAGCACCTTAGAAGTTGTTTTAGCGTGTTTGGAAATACGAGGAAACTGCTTCGGAGCACCTTCGAAAGTGTTTTAGCGTGTTTGGAAATACGAGGAAACTGCTTCGAAGCACCTTAGAAGTTGTTTTAGCGTGTTTGGAAATACGAGGAAACTGCTTCGGAGCACCTTAGAAATTGTTTTAGCGTGTTTGGAAATACGAGAAAACTGCTTCGGAGCACCTTCGAAAGTGTTTTAGCGTGTTTGGAAATACGAGGAAACTGGTTCGGAGCACCTTAGAAGTTGTTTTAGCGTGTTTGGAAATACGAGGAAACTGCATCGAAGCCCCTTGAAAGTTGTTTAAACGTGTTTGGAAATACGAGGAAACTGCTTCGGAGCACCTTAGAAATTGTTTTAGCGTGTTTGGAAATACGAGGAAACTGGTTCGGAGCACCTTAGAAGTTGTTTTAGCGTGTTTGGAAATACGAGGAAACTGGATCGAAGCCCCTTGAAAGTTGTTTAAACGTGTTTGGAAATACGAGGAAACTGCTTCGAAGCACCTTAAAAGTTGTTTTAGCGTGTTTGGAAATACGAGAAAACTGCTTCGGAGCACCTTAGAAGTTGTATTAGCGTGTTTGGAAATACGAGGAAACTGGTTCGGAGCACCTTAGAAGTTGTTTTAGCGTGTTTGGAAATACGAGGAAACTGCATCGAAGCCCCTTGAAAGTTGTTTAAACGTGTTTGGAAATACGAGGAAACTGCTTCGAAGCACCTTAGAAATTGTTTTAGCGTGTTTGGAAATACGAGGAAACTGCTTCGAAGCACCTTCGAAAGTGTTTTAGCGTGTTTGGAAATACGAGAAAACTGCTTCGTAGCACCTTAGAAGTTGTTTTAGCGTGTTTGGAAATACGAGGAAACTGGTTTGGAGCACCTTAGAAGTTGTTTTAGCGTGTTTGGAAATACGAGGAAACTGCATCGAAGCCCCTTGAAAGTTGTTTAAACGTGTTTGGAAATACGAGGAAACTGCTTCGAAGCACCTTGGAAGTTGTTTTAGCGTGTTTGGAAATACGAGGAAACTGGTTCGGAGCACCTTAGAAGTTGTTTTAGCGTGTTTGGAAATACGAGGAAACTGCATCGAAGCCCCTTGAAAGTTGTTTAAACGTGTTTGGAAATACGAGGAAACTGCTTCGAAGCACCTTGGAAGTTGTATTAGCGTGTTTGGAAATACGAGGAAACTGGTTCGGAGCACCTTAGAAGTTGTTTTAGCGTGTTTGGAAATACGAGGAAACTGCATCGAAGCCCCTTGAAAGTTGTTTAAACGTGTTTGGAAATACGAGGAAACTGCTTCGAAGCACCTTAGAAATTGTTTTAGCGTGTTTGGAAATACGAGGAAACTGCTTCGAAGCACCTTCGAAAGTGTTTTAGCGTGTTTGGAAATACGAGGAAACTGCTTCGGAGCACCTTAGAAATTGTTTTAGCGTGTTTGGAAATACGAGGAAACTGCTTCGAAGCACCTTCGAAAGTGTTTTAGCGTGTTTGGAAATACGAGGAAACTGGTTCGGAGCACCTTAGAAGTTGTTTTAGCGTGTTTGGAAATACGAGGAAACTGCATCGAAGCCCCTTGAAAGTTGTTTAAACGTGTTTGGAAATACGAGGAAACTGCTTCGAAGCACCTTGGAAGTTGTTTTAGCGTGTTTGGAAATACGAGAAAACTGCTTCAAAGCACCTTGGAAGTTGTTTAAGCGTGTTTGGAAATACGAGGAAACTGCTTCGAAGCACCTTAGAAGTTGTTTTAGCGTGTTTGGAAATACGAGGAAACTGCTTCGAAGCACCTTCGAAGTTGTTTTAGCGTGTTTGGAAATACGAGGAAACTGCTTTGAAGCACCTTCGAAAGTGTTTTAGCGTGTTTGGAAATACGAGGAATCTGCTTCGAAGCACCTTCGAAGTTGTTTTAGCGTGTTTGGAAATACGAGGAAACTGCTTCGAAGCACCTTAGAAATTGTTTTAGCGTGTTTGGAAATACGAGGAAACTGCTTCGAAGCACCTTAGAAATTGTTTTAGCGTGTTTGGAAATACGAGGAAACTGCTTCGAAGCACCTTAGAAGTTGTTTTAGCGTGGTTGTAAATACGAGGAAACTGCTTCGAAGCACCTTAGAAATTGTTTTAGCGTGTTTGGAAATACGAGGAAACTGCTTCGAAGCACCTTAGAAGTTGTTTTAGCTTGTTTGGAAATACGAGGAAACTGCTTCGAAGCACCTTAGAAGTTGTTTCAACGTGTTTGGAAATACGAGGAATCTGCTTCGAAGCACCTTCGAAGTTGTTTTAGCGTGTTTGGAAATACGAGGAAACTGCTTCGAAGCACCTTAGAAGTTGTTTTAGCGTGTTTGGAAATACGAGGAAACTGCTTTGAAGCACCTTCGAAAGTGTTTTAGCGTGTTTGGAAATACGAGGAAACTGCTTCGAAGCACCTTAGAAATTGTTTTAGCGTGTTTGGAAATACGAGAAAACTGCTTCGGAGCACCTTAGAAGTTGTATTAGCGTGTTTGGAAATACGAGGAAACTGGTTCGGAGCACCTTAGAAGTTGTTTTAGCGTGTTTGGAAATACGAGGAAACTGCATCGAAGCCCCTTGAAAGTTGTTTAAACGTGTTTGGAAATACGAGGAAACTGCTTCGAAGCACCTTAGAAATTGTTTTAGCGTGTTTGGAAATACGAGGAAACTGCTTCGAAGCACCTTCGAAAGTGTTTTAGCGTGTTTGGAAATACGAGAAAACTGCTTCGTAGCACCTTAGAAGTTGTTTTAGCGTGTTTGGAAATACGAGGAAACTGGTTTGGAGCACCTTAGAAGTTGTTTTAGCGTGTTTGGAAATACGAGGAAACTGCATCGAAGCCCCTTGAAAGTTGTTTAAACGTGTTTGGAAATACGAGGAAACTGCTTCGAAGCACCTTGGAAGTTGTTTTAGCGTGTTTGGAAATACGAGGAAACTGATTCGGAGCACCTTAGAAGTTGTTTTAGCGTGTTTGGAAATACGAGGAAACTGGTTCGGAGCACCTTAGAAGTTGTTTTAGCGTGTTTGGAAATACAAGGAAACTGCATCGAAGCCCCTTGAAAGTTGTTTAAACGTGTTTGGAAATACGAGGAAACTGCTTCGAAGCACCTTGGAAGTTGTTTTAGCGTGTTTGGAAATACGAGGAATCTGCTTCGAAGCACCTTCGAAGTTGTTTTAGCGTGTTTGGAAATACGAGGAAACTGCTTCGAAGCACCTTAGAAATTGTTTTAGCGTGTTTGGAAATACGAGGAAACTGCTTCGAAGCACCTTAGACATTGTTTTAGCGTGTTTGGAAATACGAGGAAACTGCTTCGAAGCACCTTAGAAGTTGTTTTAGCGCGGTTGGAAATACGAGGAAACTGCTTCGAAGCACCTTAGAAATTGTTTTAGCGTGTTTGGAAATACGAGGAAACTGCTTCGAAGCACCTTAGAAGTTGTTTTAGCGTGTTTGGAAATACGAGGAAACTGCTTCGAAGCACCTTAGAAGTTGTTTCAACGTGTTTGGAAATACGAGGAATCTGCTTCGAAGCACCTTCGAAGTTGTTTTAGCGTTTTTGGAAATACGAGGAAACTGGTTCGGAGCACCTTAGAAGTTGTTTTAGCGTGTTTGGAAATACGAGAAAACTGCTTCGTAGCACCTTAGAAGTTGTTTTAGCGTGTTTGGAAATACGAGGAAACTGGTTTGGAGCACCTTAGAAGTTGTTTTAGCGTGTTTGGAAATACGAGGAAACTGCATCGAAGCCCCTTGAAAGTTGTTTAAACGTGTTTGGAAATACGAGGAAACTGCTTCGAAGCACCTTGGAAGTTGTTTTAGCTTGTTTGGAAATACGAGGAAACTGGTTCGGAGCACCTTAGAAGTTGTTTTAGCGTGTTTGGAAATACGAGGAAACTGGTTCGGAGCACCTTAGAAGTTGTTTTAGTGTGTTTGGAAATACGAGGAAACTGGTTCGGAGCACCTTAGAAGTTGTTTTAGCGTGTTTGGAAATACGAGGAAACTGCATCGAAGCCCCTTGAAAGTTGTTTAAACGTGTTTGGAAATACGAGGAAACTGCTTCGAAGCACCTTGGAAGTTGTTTTAGCGTGTTTGGAAATACGAGGAAACTGGTTCGGAGCACCTTAGAAGTTGTTTTAGCGTGTTTGGAAATACGAGGAAACTGGTTCGGAGCACCTTAGAAGTTGTTTTAGCGTGTTTGGAAATACAAGGAAACTGCATCGAAGCCCCTTGAAAGTTGTTTAAACGTGTTTGGAAATACGAGGAAACTGCTTCGAAGCACCTTGGAAGTTGTTTTAGCGTGTTTGGAAATACGAGGAATCTGCTTCGAAGCACCTTCGAAGTTGTTTTAGCGTGTTTGGAAATACGAGGAAACTGCTTCGAAGCACCTTAGAAATTGTTTTAGCGTGTTTGGAAATACGAGGAAACTGCTTCGAAGCACCTTAGAAATTGTTTTAGCGTGTTTGGAAATACGAGGAAACTGCTTCGAAGCACCTTAGAAGTTGTTTTAGCGTGGTTGGAAATACGAGGAAACTGCTTCGAAGCACCTTAGAAATTGTTTTAGCGTGTTTGGAAATACGAGGAAACTGCTTCGAAGCACCTTAGAAGTTGTTTTAGCGTGTTTGGAAATACGAGGAAACTGCTTCGAAGCACCTTAGAAGTTGTTTCAACGTGTTTGGAAATACGAGGAATCTGCTTCGAAGCACCTTCGAAGTTGTTTTAGCGTTTTTGGAAATACGAGGAAACTGGTTCGGAGCACCTTAGAAGTTGTTTTAGCGTGTTTGGAAATACGAGAAAACTGCTTCGTAGCACCTTAGAAGTTGTTTTAGCGTGTTTGGAAATACGAGGAAACTGGTTTGGAGCACCTTAGAAGTTGTTTTAGCGTGTTTGGAAATACGAGGAAACTGCATCGAAGCCCCTTGAAAGTTGTTTAAACGTGTTTGGAAATACGAGGAAACTGCTTCGAAGCACCTTGGAAGTTGTTTTAGCGTGTTTGGAAATACGAGGAAACTGGTTCGGAGCACCTTAGAAGTTGTTTTAGCGTGTTTGGAAATACGAGGAAACTGGTTCGGAGCACCTTAGAAGTTGTTTTAGCGTGTTTGGAAATACAAGGAAACTGCATCGAAGCCCCTTGAAAGTTGTTTAAACGTGTTTGGAAATACGAGGAAACTGCTTCGAAGCACCTTAGAAATTGTTTTAGCGTGTTTGGAAATACGAGGAAACTGCTTCGAAGCACCTTAGAAATTGTTTTAGCGTGTTTGGAAATACGAGGAAACTGCTTCGAAGCACCTTAGAAGTTGTTTTAGCGTGTTTGGAAATACGAGGAAACTGCTTCGAAGCACCTTCGAAAGTGTTTTAGCGTGTTTGGAAATACGAGAAAACTGGTTTGGAGCACCTTTGAAGTTGTTTTAGCGTGTTTGGAAATACGAGGAAACTGGTTTGGAGCACCTTAGAAGTTGTTTTAGCGTGTTTGGAAATACGAGGAAACTGCATCGAAGCCCCTTGAAAGTTGTTTCAACGTGTTTGGAAATACGAGGAATCTGCTTCGAAGCACCTTCGAAGTTGTTTTAGCGTTTTTGGAAATACGAGGAAACTGCTTCGAAGCACCTTAGAAATTGTTTTAGCGTGTTTGGAAATACGAGAAAACTGCTTCGTAGCACCTTAGAAGTTGTTTTAGCGTGTTTGGAAATACGAGGAAACTGCTTCGAAGCACCTTCGAAAGTGTTTTAGCGTGTTTGGAAATACGAGGAAACTGCTTTGAAGCACCTTCGAAAGTGTTTTAGCGTGTTTGGAAATACGAGAAAACTGCTTCGGAACACCTTAGAAATTGTTTTAGCGTGTTTGGAAATACGAGGAAACTGCTTCGAAGCACCTTAGAAATTGTTTTAGCGTGTTTGGAAATACGAGGAAACTGCTTCGAAGCACCTTAGAAGTTGTTTTAGCGTGTTTGGAAATACGAGGAAACTGCTTCGAAGCACCTTCGAAAGTGTTTTAGCGTGTTTGGAAATACGAGGAAACTGCTTTGAAGCACCTTCGAAAGTGTTTTAGCGTGTTTGGAAATACGAGGAATCTGCTTCGAAGCACCTTCGAAGTTGTTTTAGCGTTTTTGGAAATACGAGGAAACTGCTTCGAAGCACCTTAGAAATTGTTTTAGCGTGTTTGGAAATACGAGAAAACTGCTTCGTAGCACCTTAGAAGTTGTTTTAGCGTGTTTGGAAATACGAGGGAACTGGTTCGGAGCACCTTAGAAGTTGTTTTAGCGTGTTTGGAAATACGAGGAAACTGCATCGAAGCCCCTTGAAAGTTGTTTAAACGTGTTTGGAAATACGAGGAAACTGCTTCGAAGCACCTTGGAAGTTGTTTTAGCGTGTTTGGAAATACGAGAAAACTGCTTCAAAGCACCTTGGAAGTTGTTTAAGCGTGTTTGGAAATACGAGGAAACTGCTTCGAAGCACCTTAAAAGTTGTTTAAGCGTGTTTGGAAATACGAGGAAACTGCTTCGAAGCACCTTAGAAATTGTTTTAGCGTGTTTGGAAATACGAGGAAACTGCTTCGAAGCACCTTAGAAGTTGTTTTAGCGTGTTTGGAAATACGAGGAAACTGCTTCGAAGCACCTTCGAAAGTGTTTTAGCGTGTTTGGAAATACGAGGAAACTGCTTTGAAGCACCTTCGAAAGTGTTTTAGCGTGTTTGGAAATACGAGGAATCTGCTTCGAAGCACCTTCGAAGTTGTTTTAGCGTGTTTGGAAATACGAGGAAACTGCTTCGAAGCACCTTCGAAGTTGTTTTAGCGTGTTTGGAAATACGAGGAAACTGCTTCGAAGCACCTTAGAAGTTGTTTTAGCGTGGTTGGAAATACGAGGAAACTGCATCGAAGCACCTTAAAAGTTGTTTTAGCGTGTTTGGAAATACGAGGAAACTGCTTCGAAGCACCTTCGAAGTTGTTTTAGCGTGTTTGGAAATACGAGGAAACTGCTTCGAAGCACCTTAGAAGTTGTTTTAGCGTGTTTGGAAATACGAGGAAACTGCTTCGAAGCACCTTAGAAGTTGTTTTAGCGTGGTTGGAAATACGAGGAAACTGCATCGAAGCCCCTTGAAAGTTGTTTAAACGTGTTTGGAAATACGAGGCAACTGCTTCGAAGCACCTTAAAAGTTGTTTTAGCGTGTTTGGAAATACGAGAAAACTGCTTCGGAACACCTTAGAAATTGTTTTAGCGTGTTTGGAAATACGAGGAAACTGCTTCGAAGCACCTTAGAAATTGTTTTAGCGTGTTTGGAAATACGAGGAAACTGCTTCGAAGCACCTTAGAAGTTGTTTTAGCGTGTTTGGAAATACGAGGAAACTGCTTCGAAGCACCTTCGAAAGTGTTTTAGCGTGTTTGGAAATACGAGGAAACTGCTTTGAAGCACCTTCGAAAGTGTTTTAGCGTGTTTGGAAATACGAGGAATCTGCTTCGAAGCACCTTCGAAGTTGTTTTAGCGTGTTTGGAAATACGAGGAAACTGCTTCGAAGCACCTTCGAAGTTGTTTTAGCGTGTTTGGAAATACGAGGAAACTGCTTCGAAGCACCTTAGAAGTTGTTTTAGCGTGTTTGGAAATACGAGGAAACTGCTTTGAAGCACCTTCGAAGTTGTTTTAGCGTGTTTGGAAATACGAGGAAACTGCTTCGAAGCACCTTAAAAGTTGTTTTAGCGTGTTTGGAAATACGAGGAATCTGCTTCGAAGCACCTTAGAAGTTGTTTTAGCGTGTTTGGAAATACGAGGAAACTGCTTCGAAGCACCTTAGAAGTTGTTTTAGCGTGTTTGGAAATACGAGGAAACTGCTTTGAAGCACCTTCGAAGTTGTTTTAGCGTGTTTGGAAATACGAGGAAACTGCTTCGAAGCACCTTAGAAATTGTTTTAGCGTGTTTGGAAATACGAGAAAACTGCTTCGGAGCACCTTAGAAGTTGTTTTAGCGTGTTTGGAAATACGAGGAAACTGGTTCGGAGCACCTTAGAAGTTGGTTTAGCGTGTTTGGAAATACGAGGAAACTGCATCGAAGCCCCTTGAAGGTTGTTTAAACGTGTTTGGAAATACGAGGAAACTGCTTCGAAGCACCTTGGAAGTTGTTTTAGCGTGTTTGGAAATACGAGAAAACTGCTTCGGAACACCTTAGAAATTGTTTTAGCGTGTTTGGAAATACGAGGAAACTGCTTCGAAGCACCTTAGAAATTGTTTTAGCGTGTTTGGAAATACGAGAAAACTGCTTCGGAGCACCTTAGAAGTTGTTTTAGCGTGTTTGGAAATACGAGGAAACTGGTTCGGAGCACCTTAGAAGTTGGTTTAGCGTGTTTGGAAATACGAGGAAACTGCATCGAAGCCCCTTGAAGGTTGTTTAAACGTGTTTGGAAATACGAGGAAACTGCTTCGAAGCACCTCAAAAGTTGTTTTAGCGTGTTTGGAAATACGAGAAAACTGCTTCGGAACACCTTAGAAATTGTTTTAGCGTGTTTGGAAATACGAGGAAACTGCTTCGAAGCACCTTAGAAATTGTTTTAGCGTGTTTGGAAATACGAGGAAACTGCTTCGAAGCACCTTAGAAGTTGTTTTAGCGTGGTTGGAAATACGAGGAAACTGCTTCGAAGCACCTTAGAAATTGTTTTAGCGTGTTTGGAAATACGAGGAAACTGCTTCGAAGCACCTTAGAAGTTGTTTTAGCGTGTTTGGAAATACGAGGAAACTGCTTCGAAGCACCTTAGAAGTTGTTTCAACGTGTTTGGAAATACGAGGAATCTGCTTCGAAGCACCTTCGAAGTTGTTTTAGCGTTTTTGGAAATACGAGAAAACTGCTTCGGAACACCTTAGAAATTGTTTTAGCGTGTTTGGAAATACGAGGAAACTGCTTCGAAGCACCTTAGAAATTGTTTTAGCGTGTTTGGAAATACGAGAAAACTGCTTCGGAGCACCTTAGAAGTTGTTTTAGCGTGTTTGGAAATACGAGGAAACTGGTTCGGAGCACCTTAGAAGTTGGTTTAGCGTGTTTGGAAATACGAGGAAACAGCATCGAAGCCCCTTGAAGGTTGTTTAAACGTGTTTGGAAATACGAGGAAACTGCTTCGAAGCAAATTGGAAGTTGTTTTAGCGTGTTTGGAAATACGAGGAAACTGCTTCGAAGCACCTCAAAAGTTGTTTTAGCGTGTTTGGAAATACGAGAAAACTGCTTCGGAACACCTTAGAAATTGTTTTAGCGTGTTTGGAAATACGAGGAAACTGCTTCGAAGCACCTTAGAAATTGTTTTAGCGTGTTTGGAAATACGAGGAAACTGCTTCGAAGCACCTTAGAAGTTGTTTTAGCGTGTTTGGAAATACGAGGAAACTGCTTCGAAGCACCTTAGAAGTTGTTTTAGCGTGTTTGGAAATACGAGGAAACTGCTTTGAAGCACCATCGAAAGTGTTTTAGCGTGTTTGGAAATACGAGGAAACTGCTTCGGAGCACCTTAGAAGTTGTTTTAGCGTGTTTGGAAATACGAGGAAACTGGTTCGGAGCACCTTAGAAGTTGTTTTAGCGTGTTTGGAAATACGAGGCAACTGCATCGAAGCCCCTTGAAAGTTGTTTAAACGTGTTTGGAAATACGAGGAAACTGCTTCGAAGCACCTTGGAAGTTGTTTAAGCGTGTTTGGAAATACGAGGAAACTGCTTCGAAGCACCTTGGAAGTTGTTTAAGCGTGTTTGGAAATACGAGGAAACTGCTTCGAAGCACCTGGAAAGTTGTTGCAGCGTGTTTGGAAATACGAGGAAACTGCTTCGAAGTACCTTGAAAGTTGTTGCAGCGTGTTTGGAAATACGAGGAAACTGCTTCGAAGCACCTTAAAAGTTGTTTCAACGTGATTGGAAATACGAGGAAACTGCTTCAAAGCACCTTGAAAGTTGTTTAAGCGTGTTTGGAAATACGAGGAAACTGCTTCGAAGCACCTTGAAAGTTGTTTAAGCGTGTTTGGAAATACGAGGAAACTGCTTCAAAGCACCTTGAAAGTTGTTTAAGCGTGTTTGGAAATACGAGGAAACTGCTTCGAAGCACCTTGAAAGTTGTTTTAGCGTGTTTGGAAATACGAGGAAACTGCTTCAAAGCACCTTGAAAGTTGTTGCAGCGTGTTTGGACATACGAGGAAACTGCTTCGAAGCACCTTGGAAGTTGTTTTAGCGTGTTTGGAAATACGAGGAAACTGCTTCGAAGCACCTTGGAAGTTGTTTAAGCGTGTTTGGAAATACGAGGAAACTGCTTCAAAGCACCTTGGAAGTTGTTTAAGCGTGTTTGGAAATACGAGGAAACTGCTTCAAAGCACCTTGAAAGTTGTTGCAGCGTGTTTGGAAATACGAGGAAACTGCTTCGAAGCACCTTGGAAGTTGTTTTAGCGTGTTTGGAAATACGAGGAAACTGCTTCAAAGCACCTTGGAAGTTGTTTAAGCGTGTTTGGAAATACGAGAAAACTGCATCGAAGCCCCTTGAAAGTTGTTTAAACGTGTTTGGAAATACGAGGAAACTGCTTCAAAGCACCTTGAAAGTTGTTTAAGCGTGTTTGGAAATACGAGGAAACTGCTTCGAAGCACCTTGAAAGTTGTTTTAGCGTGTTTGGAAATACGAGGGAACTGCTTCAAAGCACCTTGAAAGTTGTTGCAGCGTGTTTGGAAATACGAGGAAACTGCTTCAAAGCACCTTGAAAGTTGTTTAAGCGTGTTTGGAAATACGAGGAAACTGCTTCAAAGCACCTTGGAAGTTGTTTAAGCGTGTTTGGAAATACGAGAAAACTGCATCGAAGCCCCTTGAAAGTTGTTTAAACGTGTTTGGAAATACGAGGAAACTGCTTCGAAGCACCTTGGAAGTTGTTTAAGCGTGTTTGGAAATACGAGGAAACTGCTTCAAAGCACCTTGGAAGTTGTTTAAGCGTGTTTGGAAATACGAGGAAACTGCTTCAAAGCACCTTGAAAGTTGTTGCAGCGTGTTTGGAAATACGAGGAAACTGCTTCGAAGCACCTTGGAAGTTGTTTTAGCGTGTTTGGAAATACGAGGAAACTGCTTCGAAGCACCTTGAAAGTTGTTTAAGCGTGTTTGGAAATACGAAGAAACTGCTTCAAAGCACCTTAAAAGTTGTTTAAGCGTGGTTGGAAATACGAGGAAACTGCTTTGAAGCACCTTAAAAGTTGTTTAAGCGTGGTTGGAAATACGAGGAAACTGCTTCGAAGCACCTTGGAAGTTGTTTAAACGTGTTTGGAAATACGAGGAAACTGCTTCGAAGCACCTTAGAAGTTGTTTTAGCGTGTTTGGAAATACGAGGAAACTGCTTTGAAGCACCTTCGAAGTTGTTTTAGCGTGTTTGGAAATACGAGGAAACTGCTTCGAAGCACCTTAGAAGTTGTTTTAGCGTGTTTGGAAATACGAGGAATCTGCTTCGAAGCACCTTAGAAGTTGTTTTAGCGTGTTTGGAAATACGAGGAAACTGCTTCGAAGCACCTTAGAAGTTGTTTTAGCGTGTTTGGAAATACGAGGAAACTGCTTTGAAGCACCTTCGAAGTTGTTTTAGCGTGTTTGGAAATACGAGGAAACTGCTTCGAAGCACCTTAGAAATTGTTTTAGCGTGTTTGGAAATACGAGAAAACTGCTTCGGAGCACCTTAGAAGTTGTTTTAGCGTGTTTGGAAATACGAGGAAACTGGTTCGGAGCACCTTAGAAGTTGGTTTAGCGTGTTTGGAAATACGAGGAAACTGCATCGAAGCCCCTTGAAGGTTGTTTAAACGTGATTGGAAATACGAGGAAACTGCTTCAAAGCACCTTGAAAGTTGTTTAAGCGTGTTTGGAAATACGAGGAAACTGCTTCAAAGCACCTTGAAAGTTGTTTAAGCGTGTTTGGAAATACGAGGAAACTGCTTCAAAGCACCTTAAAAGTTGTTTCAACGTGATTGGAAATACGAGGAAACTGGTTCGGAGCACCTTAGAAGTTGTTTTAGCGTGTTTGGAAATACGAGGAAACTGCTTCGAAGCACCTTGGAAGTTGTTTAAACGTGTTTGGAAATACGAGGAAACTGCTCCGAAGCACCTTGGAAGTTGTTTAAGCGTGTTTGGAAATACGAGGAAACTGCTTCAAAGCACCTTGGAAGTTGTTTAAGCGTGTTTGGAAATACGAGGAAACTGCTTCAAAGCACCTTGAAAGTTGTTCCAGCGTGTTTGGAAATACGAGGAAACTGCTTCGAAGCACCTTAAAAGTTGTTTAAGCGTGGTTGGCAATACGAGGAAACTGCTTTGAAGCACCTTAAAAGTTGTTTAAGCGTGGTTGGAAATACGAGGAAACTGCTTGGAAGCACCTTAAAAGTTGTTTCAACGTGATTGGAAATACGAGGAAAGTGGTTCGGAGCACCTTAGAAGTTGTTTTAGCGTGTTTGGAAATACGAGGAAACTGCATCGAAGCCCCTTGAAAGTTGTTTAAACGTGTTTGGAAATACGAGGAAACTGCTTCGAAGCACCTTGGAAGTTGTTTTAGCGTGTTTGGAAATACGAGAAAACTGCTTCAAAGCACCTTAGAAGTTGTTTTAGCGTGTTTGGAAATACGAGGAAACTGCTTCGAAGCACCTTAAAAGTTGTTTTAGCGTGTTTGGAAATACGACAAAACTGCTTCGGAACACCTTAGAAATTGTTTTAGCGTGTTTGGAAATACGAGGAAACTGCTTCGGAGCACCTTAGAAGTTGTTTTAGCGTGTTTGGAAATACGAGAAAACTGCTTCGGAACACCTTAGAAATTGTTTTAGCGTGTTTGGAAATACGAGGAAACTGCTTTGAAGCACCTTCGAAGTTGTTTTAGCGTTTTTGGAAATACGAGGAAACTGCTTCGAAGCACCTTAGAAATTGTTTTAGCGTGTTTGGAAATACGAGGAAACTGCTTCGAAGCACCTTAGAAGTTGTTTTAGCGTGTTTGGAAATACGAGGAAACTGCTTCGAAGCACCTTAGAAGTTGTTTTAGCGTGTTTGGAAATACGAGGAAACTGCTTTGAAGCACCTTCGAAAGTGTTTTAGCGTGTTTGGAAATACGAGGAAACTGCTTCGAACCACCTTAGAAATTGTTTTAGCGTGTTTGGAAATACGAGGAAACTGCTTCGAAGTACCTTGAAAGTTGTTTAAGCGTGTTTGGAAATACGAGGAAACTGCTTCGAAGCACCTTGGAAGTTGTTTAAGCGTGTTAGGAAATACGAGGAAACTGCTTCGAAGCACCTTAAAAGTTGTTTTAGCGTGTTTTGAAATACGAGGAAACTGCTTCGAAGTACCTTGAAAGTTGTTGCAGCGTGTTTGGAAATACGAGGAAACTGCATCGAAGCCCCTTGAAAGTTGTTGCTGCGTGTTAGGAAATACGAGGAAACTGCTTCGAAGTACCTTGAAAGTTGTTTAAGCGTGTTAGGAAATACGAGGAAACTGCTTCGAAGCACCTTGGAAGTTGTTTAAGCGTGTTTGGAAATACGAGGAAACTGCTTCGAAGCACCTTAAAAGTTGTTTCAGCGTGTTTGGAAATACGAGCAAACTGCTTCGAAGCACCTTGAAAGTTGTTTCAGCGTGTTTGGAAATACGAGAAAACTGCTTCAAAGCACCTTGAAAGTTGTTTAAGCGTGTTTGGAAATACGAGGAAACTGCTTCGAAGCACCTTGAAAGTTGTTTAGGCGTGTTTGGAAATACGAGGAAACTGCTTCGAAGCACCTTGAAAGTTGTTTTAGCGTGTTTGGAAATACGAGAAAACTGCTTCGAAGCACCTTGGAAGTTGTTTAAGCGTGTTTGGAAATACGAGGAAACTGCTTCGAAGCACCTTAAAAGTTGTTTTAGCGTGTTTTGAAATACGAGGAAACTGCTTCGAAGCACCTTGGAAGTTGTTTAAGCGTGTTTGGAAATACGAGGAAACTGCTTCGAATTACCTTAAAAGTTGTTTCAACGTGGTTGGAACTACGAGGAAACTGCTTCGAAGCACCTTGGAAGTTGTTTAAGCGTGTTTGGAAATACGAGGAAACTGCTTCGAAGTACCTTGAAAGTTGTTTAAGCGTGTTTGGAAATACGAGGAAACTGCTTCGAAGCACCTTGGAAGTTGTTTAAGCGTGTTAGGAAATACGAGGAAACTGCTTCGAAGCACCTTGGAAGTTGTTTAAGCGTGTTTGGAAATACGAGGAAACTGCTTCGAAGTACCTTGAAAGTTGTTGCAGCGTGTTTGGAAATACGAGGAAACTGCATCGAAGCCCCTTGAAAGTTGTTTTAGCGTAATTGGAAATACGAGGAAACTGCTTCGAAGTACCTTGAAAGTTGTTGCTGCGTGTTAGGAAATACGAGGAAACTGCTTCGAAGCACCTTAAAAGTTGTTTTAGCGTGTTTTGAAATACGAGGAAACTGCTTCGAAGCACCTTGGAAGTTGTTTAAGCGTGTTTGGAAATACGAGGAAACTGCTTCGAAGCACCTTGAAAGTTGTTTAAGCGTGTTTGGAAATACGAGGAAACTGCTTCGAAGCACCTTGGAAGTTGTTTAAGCGTGTTTGGAAATACGAGGAAACTGCATCGAAGCCCGTTGAAAGTTGTTTTAGCGTGTTTGGAAATACGAGGAAACTGCTTCGAAGTACCTTGAAAGTTGTTGCAGCGTGTTTGGAAATACGAGGAAACTGCTTCGAAGTACCTTGAAAGTTGTTGCAGCGTGTTTGGAAATACGAGGAAACTGCATCGAAGCCCCTTGAAAGTTGTTTTAGCGTAATTGGAAATACGAGGAAACTGCTTCGAAGTACCTTGAAAGTTGTTGCTGCGTGTTAGGAAATACGAGGAAACTGCTTCGAAGCACCTTAAAAGTTGTTTTAGCGTGTTTTGAAATACGAGGAAACTGCTTCGAAGCACCTTGGAAGTTGTTTAAGCGTGTTTGGAAATACGAGGAAACTGCTTCGAAGCACCTTGGAAGTTGTTTAAGCGTGTTTGGAAATACGAGGAAACTGCTTCGAAGCACCTTGAAAGTTGTTTAAGCGTGTTTGGAAATACGAGGAAACTGCTTCGAAGCACCTTGGAAGTTGTTTAAGCGTGTTTGGAAATACGAGGAAACTGCATCGAAGCCCGTTGAAAGTTGTTTTAGCGTGTTTGGAAATACGAGGAAACTGCTTCGAAGTACCTTGAAAGTTGTTGCAGCGTGTTTGGAAATACGAGGAAACTGCTTCGAAGTAGCTTGAAAGTTGTTTAAGCGTGTTTGGAAATACGAGGAAACTGCTTCGAAGCACCTAGGAAGTTGTTTAAGCGTGTTTGGAAATACGAGGAAACTGAATCGAAGCACCTTAAAAGTTGTTTTAGCGTGTTTTGAAATACGAGGAAACTGCTTCGAAGCACCTTGGAAGTTGTTTAAGCGTGTTTGGAAATACGAGGAAACTGCTTCGAAGTACCTTGAAAGTTGTTTAAGCGTGTTTGGAAATACGAGGAAACTGCTTCGAAGCACCTTGGAAGTTGTTTAAGCGTGTTTGGAAATACGAGGAAACTGCTTCGAAGCACCTTGAAAGTTGTTTAAGCGTGTTTGGAAATACGAGGAAACTGCTTCGAAGCACCTTGGAAGTTGTTTAAGCGTGTTTGGAAATACGAGGAAACTGCATCGAAGCCCGTTGAAAGTTGTTTTAGCGTGTTTGGAAATACGAGGAAACTGCTTCGAAGTACCTTGAAAGTTGTTGCAGCGTGTTTGGAAATACGAGGAAACTGCTTCGAAGCACCTTGAAAGTTGTTGCAGCGTGTTTGGAAATACGAGGAAACTGCATCGAAGCCCCTTGAAAGTTGTTTTAGCGTAATTGGAAATACGAGGAAACTGCTTCGAAGTACCTTGAAAGTTGTTGCTGCGTGTTAGGAAATACGAGGAAACTGCTTCGAAGCACCTTAAAAGTTGTTTTAGCGTGTTTTGAAATACTAGGAAACTGCTTCGAAGCACCTTGGAAGTTGTTTAAGCGTGTTTGGAAATACGAGGAAACTGCTTCGAAGCACCTTGGAAGTTGTTTAAGCGTGTTTGGAAATACGAGGAAACTGCTTCGAAGCACCTTGAAAGTTGTTTAAGCGTGTTTGGAAATACGAGGAAACTGCTTCGAAGCACCTTGGAAGTTGTTTAAGCGTGTTTGGAAATACGAGGAAACTGCATCGAAGCCCGTTGAAAGTTGTTTTAGCGTGTTTGGAAATACGAGGAAACTGCTTCGAAGTACCTTGAAAGTTGTTGCAGCGTGTTTGGAAATACGAGGAAACTGCTTCGAAGTAGCTTGAAAGTTGTTTAAGCGTGTTTGGAAATACGAGGAAACTGCTTCGAAGCACCTAGGAAGTTGTTTAAGCGTGTTTGGAAATACGAGGAAACTGAATCGAAGCCCCTTGAAAGTTGTTTTAGCGTAATTGGAAATACGAGGAAACTGCTTCGAAGTACCTTGAAAGTTGTTGCAGCGTGTTTGGAAATACGAGGAAACTGCTTCGAAGTACCTTGAAAGTTGTTGCAGCGTGTTTGGAAATACGAGGAAACTGCTTCGAAGTACCTTGAAAGTTGTTGCAGCGTGTTTGGAAATACGAGGAAACTGCTTCGAAGTACCTTGAAAGTTGTTTTAGCGTGTTTTGAAATACGAGGAAACTGCTTCGAAGCACCTTGGAAGTTGTTTAAGCGTGTTTGGAAATACGAGGAAACTGCATCGAAGCCCCTTGAAAGTTGTTTTAGCGTGTTTGGAAATACGAGGAAACTGCTTCGAAGCACCTTGGAAGTTGTTTAAGCGTGTTTGGAAATACGAGGAGACTGCTTCGAAGCACCTTGGAAGTTGTTTAAGCGTGTTTGGAAATACGAGGAGACTGCTTCGAAGCACCTTGAAAGTTGTTTAAGCGTGTTTGGAAATACGAGGAAACTGCTTCGAAGTACCTTGAAAGTTGTTGCAGCGTGTTTGGAAATACGAGGAAACTGCTTCGAAGTACCTTGAAAGTTGTTGCAGCGCGTTTGGAAATACGAGGAAACTGCTTCGAAGCACCTTAAAAGTTGTTTTAGCGTGTTTTGAAATACGAGGAAACTGCTTCGAAGCACCTTGGAAGTTGTTTAAGCGTGTTTGGAAATACGAGGAAACTGCTTCGAAGCACCTTGGAAGTTGTTTAAGCGTGTTTGGAAATACGAGGAAACTGCTTCGAAGCACCTTGAAAGTTGTTTAAGCGTGTTTGGAAATACGAGGAAACTGCTTCGAAGCACCTTGGAAGTTGTTTAAGCGTGTTTGGAAATACGAGGAAACTGCATCGAAGCCCCTTGAAAGTTGTTTTAGCGTGTTTGGAAATACGAGGAAACTGCTTCGAAGCACCTTGGAAGTTGTTTTAGCGTGTTTTGAAATACGAGGAAACTGCTTCGAAGCACCTTGGAAGTTGTTTAAGCGTGTTTGGAAATACGAGGAAACTGCTTCGAAGCACCTTGGAAGTTGTTTAAGCGTGTTTGGAAATACGAGGAAACTGCTTCGAAGCACCTTGAAAGTTGTTTAAGCGTGTTTGGAAATACGAGGAAACTGCTTCGAAGCACCTTGGAAGTTGTTTAAGCGTGTTTGGAAATACGAGGAAACTGAATCGAAGCCCCTTGAAAGTTGTTTTAGCGTAATTGGAAATACGAGGAAACTGCTTCGAAGCACCTTAAAAGTTGTTTTAGCGTGTTTTGAAATACGAGGAAACTGCTTCGAAGCACCTTGGAAGTTGTTTAAGCGTGTTTGGAAATACGAGGAAACTGCTTCGAAGCACCTTGGAAGTTGTTTAAGCGTGTTTGGAAATACGAGGAAACTGCATCGAAGCCCGTTGAAAGTTGTTTTAGCGTGTTTGGAAATACGAGGAAACTGCTTCGAAGTACCTTGAAAGTTGTTGCAGCGTGTTTGGAAATACGAGGAAACTGCTTCGAAGTACCTTGAAAGTTGTTTTAGCGTGTTTTGAAATACGAGGAAACTGCTTCGAAGCACCTTGGAAGTTGTTTAAGCGTGTTTGGAAATACGAGGAAACTGCTTCGAAGCACCTTGGAAGCTGTTTAAGCGTGTTTGGAAATACGAGGAAACTGCTTCGAAGCACCTTAAAAGTTGTTTTAGCGTGTTTTGAAATACGAGGAAACTGCTTCGAAGCACCTTGGAAGTTGCTTAAGCGTGTTTGGAAATACGAGGAAACTGCTTCGAAGTACCTTGAAAGTTGTTGCTGCGTGTTAGGAAATACGAGGAAACTGCTTCGAAGCACCTTAAAAGTTGTTTTAGCGTGTTTTGAAATACGAGGAAACTGCTTCGAAGCACCTTGGAAGTTGTTTAAGCGTGTTTGGAAATACGAGGAAACTGCATCGAAGCCCCTTGAAAGTTGTTTTAGCGTGTTTGGAAATACGAGGAAACTGCTTCGAAGCACCTTGGAAGTTGTTTAAGCGTGTTTGGAAATACGAGGAGACTGCTTCGAAGCACCTTGGAAGTTGTTTAAGCGTGTTTGGAAATACGAGGAGACTGCTTCGAAGCACCTTGAAAGTTGTTTAAGCGTGTTTGGAAATACGAGGAAACTGCTTCGAAGTACCTTGAAAGTTGTTGCAGCGTGTTTGGAAATACGAGGAAACTGCTTCGAAGTACCTTGAAAGTTGTTGCAGCGCGTTTGGAAATACGAGGAAACTGCTTCGAAGCACCTTGGAAGTTGTTTCAGCGTGTTTGGAAATACGAGGAAACTGCTTCGAAGCACCTTGAAAGTTGTTTAAGCGTGTTTGGAAATACGAGGAAACTGCTTCGAAGCACCTAGGAAGTTGTTTAAGCGTGTTTGGAAATACGAGGAAACTGAATCGAAGCCCCTTGAAAGTTGTTTTAGCGTAATTGGAAATACGAGGAAACTGCTTCGAAGTACCTTGAAAGTTGTTGCTGCGTGTTAGGAAATACGAGGAAACTGCTTCGAAGCACCTAGGAAGTTGTTTAAGCGTGTTTGGAAATACGAGGAAACTGAATCGAAGCCCCTTGAAAGTTGTTTCAGCGTAATTGGAAATACGAGGAAACTGCTTCGAAGCACCTTAAAAGTTGTTTGAGCGTGTTTGGAAATACGAGGAAACTGCTTCGAAGCACCTTAAAAGTTGTTTTAGCGTGTTTTGAAATACGAGGAAACTGCTTCGAAGCACCTTGGAAGTTGTTTAAGCGTGTTTGGAAATACGAGGAAACTGCTTCGAAGCACCTTGGAAGTTGTTTCAGCGTGTTTGGAAATACGAGGAAACTGCTTCGAAGCACCTTAGAAATTGTTTTAGCGTGTTTGGAAATACGAGGAAACTGCTTCGAAGCACCTTGGAAGTTGTTTAAGCGTGTTTGGAAATACGAGGAAACTGCTTCGAAGCACCTTGGAAGTTGTTTCAGCGTGTTTGGAAATACGAGGAAACTGCTTCAAAGCACCTTGAAAGTTGTTTAAGCGTGTTTGGAAATACGAGGAAACTGCTTCGAAGTACCTTGAAAGTTGTTTTAGCGTAATTGGAAATACGAGGAAACTGCTTCGAAGTACCTTGAAAGTTGTTGCTGCGTGTTAGGAAATACGAGGAAACTGCTTCGAAGCACCTTAGAAGTTGTTTTAGCGTGTTTTGAAATACGAGGAAACTGCTTCGAAGCACCGTGGAAGTTGTTTAAGCGTGTTTGGAAATACGAGGAAACTGCTTGGAAGCACCTAGGAAGTTGTTTAAGCGTGTTTGGAAATACGAGGAAACTGCTTCGAAGCACCTTAGAAGTTGTTTAAGCGTGTTTGGAAATACGAGGAAACTGAATCGAAGCCCCTTGAAAGTTGTTTTAGCGTGTTTGGAAATACGAGGAAACTGCTTCGAAGCACCTAGGAAGTTGTTTAAGCGTGTTTGGAAATACGAGGAAACTGCTTCGAAGCACCTTGGAAGTTGTTTTAGCGTGTTTTGAAATACGAGGAAACTGCTTCGAAGCACCTTGGAAGTTGTTTAAGCGTGTTTGGAAATACGAGGAAACTGCTTCGAAGCACCTAGGAAGTTGTTTAAGCGTGTTTGGAAATACGAGGAAACTGCTTCGAAGCACCTTAGAAGTTGTTTTAGCGTGTTTGGAAATACGAGGAAACTGCATCGAAGCCCCTGGAAAGTTGTTTTAGCGTGTTTGGAAATACGAGAAAACTGCTTCAAAGCACCTTGAAAGTTGTTTAAGCGTGTTTGGAAATACGAGGAAACTGCTTCGAAGCACCTTAGAAGTTGTTTTAGCGTGTTTGGAAATACGAGGAAACTGCTTCGAAGCACCTTAGAAATTGTTTTAGCGTGTTTGGAAATACGAGGAAACTGCTTCGAAGCACCTTGGAAGTTGTTTAAGCGTGTTTGGAAATACGAGGAAACTGCTTCGAAGCACCTTGGAAGTTGTTTCAAAGTGTTTGGAAATACGAGGAAACTGCATCGAAGCCCCTTGAAAGTTGTTTTAGCGTGTTTGGAAATACGAGAAAACTGCTTCAAAGCACCTTGAAAGTTGTTTAAGCGTGTTTGGAAATACGAGGAAACTGCTTCGAAGCACCTTAAAAGTTGCTTTAGCGTGTTTTGAAATACGAGGAAACTGCTTCGAAGCACCTTGGAAGTTGTTTAAGCGTGTTTGGAAATACGAGGAAACTGCTTCGAAGCACCTTGGAAGTTGTTTCAGCGTGTTTGGAAATACGAGGAAACTGCTTCGAAGCACCTTGGAAGTTGTTTAAGCGTGTTTGGAAATACGAGGAAACTGCTTCAAAGCACCTTGGAAGTTGTTTAAGCGTGTTTGGAAATACGAGGAAACTGAATCGAAGCCCCTTGAAAGTTGTTCCGGCGTAATTGGAAATACGAGGAAACTGCTTCGAAGTACCTTGAAAGTTGTTGCTGCGTGTTAGGAAATACGAGGAAACTGCTTCGAAGCACCTTAAAAGTTGTTTTAGCGTGTTTTGAAATACGAGGAAACTGCTTCGAAGCACCTTGGAAGTTGTTTAAGCGTGTTTGGAAATACGAGGAAACTGCTTCGAAGCACCTTGGAAGTTGTTTCAGCGTGTTTGGAAATACGAGGAAACTGCATCGAAGCCCCTTGAAAGTTGTTTTAGCGTGTTTGGAAATACGAGAAAACTGCTTCAAAGCACCTTGAAAGTTGTTTAAGCGTGTTTGGAAATACGAGGAAACTGCTTCGAAGCACCTTGGAAGTTGTTTAAGCGTGTTAGGAAATACGAGAAAACTGCTTCGAAGCACCTTAAAAGTTGTTTTAGCGTGTTTGGAAATACGAGGAAACTGCTTCGAAGCACCTTGGAAGTTGTTTAAGCGTGTTTGGAAATACGAGGAAACTGCTTCGAAGCACCTTGGAAGTTGTTTAAGCGTGTTTGGAAATACGAGGAAACTGCTTCGAAGCACCTAGGAAGTTGTTTAAGCGTGTTTGGAAATACGAGGAAACTGAATCGAAGCCCCTTGAAAGTTGTTCCGGCGTAATTGGAAATACGAGGAAACTGCTTCGAAGTACCTTGAAAGTTGTTGCTGCGTGTTAGGAAATACGAGGAAACTGCTTCGAAGCACCTTAAAAGTTGTTTTAGCGTGTTAGGAAATACGAGGAAACTGCTTCGGAGCACCTTGAAAGTTGTTTAAGCGTGTTTGGAAATACGAGGAAACTGCTTCGAAGCACCTTGAAAGTTGTTTTGGCGTGTTTGGAAATGCGAGGAAACTGCTTCGAAGCACCTTGAAAGTTGTGTTAGCGTGTTTGGAAATACGAGGAAACTGCTTCGAAGCACCTTAAAAAGTGTTTTGGCGTGTTTGGAAATACGAGGAAACTGCTTCGAAGCACCTTGAAAGTTGTTTTAGCGTGTTAGGAAATACGAGGAAACTGCTTCGGAGCACCTTAAAAGTTGTTTTAGCGTGTTTGGAAATACGAGGAAACTGCTTCGGAGCACCTTAGAAGTTGTTTAAGCGTGTTTGGAAATACGAGGAAACTGCTTCGGAGCACCTTAGAAGTTGTTTTAGCGTGTTAGGAAATACGAGGAAACTGCTTCGGAGCACCTTAAAAGTTGTTTTAGCGTGTTTGGAAATACGAGGAAACTGCTTCGGAGCACCTTAGAAGTTGTTTAAGCGTGTTTGGAAATACGAGGAAACTGCTTCGAAGCACCTTAAAAAGTGTTTTGGCGTGTTTGGAAATACGAGGAAACTGCTTCGAAGCACCTTGAAAGTTGTTTTAGCGTGTTAGGAAATACGAGGAAACTGCTTCGGAGCACCTTAAAAGTTGTTTTAGCGTGTTTGGAAATACGAGGAAACTGCTTCGGAGCACCTTAGAAGTTGTTTAAGCGTGTTTGGAAATACGAGGAAACTGCTTCGGAGCACCTTAGAAGTTGTTTTAGCGTGTTAGGAAATACGAGGAAACTGCTTCGGAGCACCTTAAAAGTTGTTTTAGCGTGTTTGGAAATACGAGGAAACTGCTTCGGAGCACCTTAGAAGTTGTTTAAGCGTGTTTGGAAATACGAGGAAACTGCTTCGGAGCACCTTAAAAGTTGTTTTAGCGTGTTTGGAAATGCAAGGAAACTGCTTCGAAGCACCTTGAAAGTTGTTTTAGCGTGTTAGGAAATACGAGGAAACTGCTTCGGAGCACCTTAAAAGTTGTTTTAGCGTGTTTGGAAATGCAAGGAAACTGCTTCGGAGCACCTTGAAAGTTGTTTTAGCGTGTTAGGAAATACGAGGAAACTGCTTCGGAGCACCTTGAAAGTTGTTTAAGCGTGTTTGGAAATACGAGGAAACTGCTTCGAAGCACCTTGAAAGTTGTGTTAGCGTGTTTGGAAATACGAGGAAACTGCTTCGGAGCACCTTAGAAGTTGTTTTAGCGTGTTAGGAAATACGAGGAAACTGCTACGAAGCACCTTGAAAGTTGTTTTAGCGTGTTAGGAAATACGAGGAAACTGCTTCGAAGCACCTTAAAAATTATTTCAACGTGGCTGGAACTACGAGGAAACTGCTTCGAAGCACCTTAAAAGTTGTTTTAACGTGGTTGAAACTACGAGGAAACTGCTTCGAAGCACCTTGAAAGTTGTTTTAGCGTGTTAGGAAATACGAGGAAACTGCTTCGGATTACCTTAGAAGTTGTTTTAGCGTGTTTGGAAATACGAGGAAACTGCTTCGGAGCACCTTAAAAGTTGTTTAAGCGTGTTTGGAAATACGAGGAAACTGCTTCGGAGCACCTTAGAAGTTGTTTTAGCGTGTTTGGAAATACGAGGAAACTGCTTCGGAGCACCTTAGAAGTTGTTTAAGCGTGTTTGGAAATACGAGGAAACTGCTTCGGAGCACCTTAGAAGTTGTTTTAGCGTGTTTGGAAATACGAGGAAACTGCTTCGGAGCACCTTAAAAGTTGTTTAAGCGTGTTTGGAAATACGAGGAAACTGCTTCGGAGCACCTTAGAAGTTGTTTTAGCGTGTTAGGAAATACGAGGAAACTGCTACGAAGCACCTTGAAAGTTGTTTTAGCGTGTTTGGAAATGCGAGGAAACTGCTTCGAAGCACCTTGAAAGTTGTTTTAGCGTGTTAGGAAATACGAGGAAACTGCTTCGGAGCACCTTGAAAGTTGTGTTAGCGTGTTTGGAAATACGAGGAAACTGCTTCGAAGCACCTTAAAAAGTGTTTTGGCGTGTTTGGAAATACGAGGAAACTGCTTCGAAGCACCTTGAAAGTTGTTTTAGCGTGTTAGGAAATACGAGGAAACTGCTTCGGAGCACCTTAAAAGTTGTTTAAGCGTGTTTGGAAATACGAGGAAACTGCTTCGGAGCACCTTAGAAGTTGTTTTAGCGTGTTAGGAAATACGAGGAAACTGCTTCGAAGCACCTTGAAAGTTGTTTTAGCGTGTTTGGAAATGCGAGGAAACTGCTTCGAAGCACCTTGAAAGTTGTTTTAGCGTGTTAGGAAATACGAGGAAACTGCTTCGGAGCACCTTGAAAGTTGTGTTAGCGTGTTTGGAAATACGAGGAAACTGCTTCGAAGCACCTTAAAAAGTGTTTTGGCGTGTTTGGAAATACGAGGAAACTGCTTCGAAGCACCTTGAAAGTTGTTTTAGCGTGTTTGGAAATACGAGGAAACTGCTTCGAAGCACCTTGAAAGTTGTTTTAGCGTGTTAGGAAATACGAGGAAACTGCTTCGGAGCACCTTAAAAGTTGTTTTAGCGTGTTTGGAAATACGAGGAAACTGCTTCGGAGCACCTTAGAAGTTGTTTAAGCGTGTTTGGAAATACGAGGAAACTGCTTCGGAGCACCTTAGAAGTTGTTTTAGCGTGTTAGGAAATACGAGGAAACTGCTTCGGAGCACCTTAAAAGTTGTTTTAGCGTGTTTGGAAATACGAGGAAACTGCTTCGGAGCACCTTAGAAGTTGTTTAAGCGTGTTTGGAAATACGAGGAAACTGCTTCGGAGCACCTTAAAAGTTGTTTTAGCGTGTTTGGAAATACGAGGAAACTGCTTCGAAGCACCTTGAAAGTTGTTTTAGCGTGTTAGGAAATACGAGGAAACTGCTTCGGAGCACCTTGAAAGTTGTGTTAGCGTGTTTGGAAATACGAGGAAACTGCTTCGAAGCACCTTAAAAAGTGTTTTGGCGTGTTTGGAAATACGAGGAAACTGCTTCGAAGCACCTTGAAAGTTGTTTTAGCGTGTTTGGAAATACGAGGAAACTGCTTCGAAGCACCTTGAAAGTTGTTTTAGCGTGTTAGGAAATACGAGGAAACTGCTTCGGAGCACCTTGAAAGTTGTTTTAGCGTGTTTGGAAATACGAGGAAACTGCTTCGGAGCACCTTAGAAGTTGTTTTAGCGTGTTTGGAAATACGAGGAAACTGCTTCGAAGCACCTTGAAAGTTGTTTTAGCGTGTTAGGAAATACGAGGAAACTGCTTCGGAGCACCTTGAAAGTTGTGTTAGCGTGTTTGGAAATACGAGGAAACTGCTTCGAAGCACCTTAAAAAGTGTTTTGGCGTGTTTGGAAATACGAGGAAACTGCTTCGGAGCACCTTAAAAATTGTTTTAGCGTGTTAGGAAATACGAGGAAACTGCTTCGAAGCACCTTGAAAGTTGTGTTAGCGTGTTTGGAAATACGAGGAAACTAATTCGAAGCACCTTAAAAAGTGTTTTGGCGTGTTTGGAAATACGAGGAAACTGCTTCGAAGCACCTTGAAAGTTGTTTTAGCGTGTTTGGAAATACGAGGAAACTGCTTCGAAGCACCTTGAAAGTTGTTTTAGCGTGTTAGGAAATACGAGGAAACTGCTTCGGAGCACCTTAAAAATTGTTTTAGCGTGTTTGGAAATACGAGGAAACTGCTTCGAAGCAGCTTGAAAGTTGTTTTAGCGTGTTAGGAAATACGAGGAAACTGCTTCGGAGCACCTTAGAAGTTGTTTTAGCGTGTTTGGAAATACGAGGAAACTGCTTCGGAGCACCTTAGAAGTTGTTTTAGCGTGTTTGGAAATGCGAGGAAACTGCTTCGAAGCACCTTGAAAGTTGTTTTAGCGTGTTTGGAAATGCGAGGAAACTGCTTCGAAGCACCTTGAAAGTTGTTTAAGCGTGTTTGGAAATACGAGGAAACTGCTTCGGAGCACCTTAGAAGTTGTTTTAGCGTGTTTGGAAATGCGAGGAAACTGCTTCGAAGCACCTTGAAAGTTGTTTTAGCGTGTTTGGAAATGCGAGGAAACTGCTTCGAAGCACCTTGAAAGTTGTTTTAGCGTGTTTGGAAATACGAGGAAACTGCTTCGGAGCACCTTAAAAGTTGTTTAAGCGTGTTTGGAAATACGAGGAAACTGCTTCGGAGCACCTTAGAAGTTGTTTTAGCGTGTTTGGAAATGCGAGGAAACTGCTTCGAAGCACCTTGAAAGTTGTTTTAGCGTGTTTGGAAATGCGAGGAAACTGCTTCGAAGCACCTTGAAAGTTGTTTTAGCGTGTTAGGAAATACGAGGAAACTGCTTCGGAGCACCTTGAAAGTTGTGTTAGCGTGTTTGGAAATACGAGGAAACTGCTTCGAAGCACCTTAAAAAGTGTTTTGGCGTGTTTGGAAATACGAGGAAACTGCTTCGGAGCACCTTAAAAATTGTTTTAGCGTGTTAGGAAATACGAGGAAACTGCTTCGAAGCACCTTGAAAGTTGTGTTAGCGTGTTTGGAAATACGAGGAAACTAATTCGAAGCACCTTAAAAAGTGTTTTGGCGTGTTTGGAAATACGAGGAAACTGCTTCGAAGCACCTTGAAAGTTGTTTTAGCGTGTTTGGAAATACGAGGAAACTGCTTCGAAGCACCTTGGAAGTTGTTTAAGCGTGTTTGGAAATACGAGGAAACTGCTTCGAAGCACCTTGGAAGTTGTTTAAGCGTGTTTGGAAATACGAGGAAACTGCTTCGAAGTACCTTGAAAGTTGTTTAAGCGTGTTTTGAAATACGAGGAAACTGCTTCGAAGCCCCTTGAAAGTTGTTTAAGCGTGTTTTGAAATACGAGGAAACTGCTTCGAAGCACCTTGGAAGTTGTTTAAGCGTGTTTGGAAATACGAGGAAACTGCTTCGAAGTACCTTGAAAGTTGTTGCAGCGTGTTTGGAAATACGAGGAAACTGCTTCGAAGTACCTTGAAAGTTGTTTAAGCGTGTTTTGAAATACGAGGAAACTGCTTCGAAGCCCCTTGAAAGTTGTTTTAGCGTGTTTGGAAATACGAGGAAACTGCTTCGAAGCACCTTGGAAGTTGTTTAAGCGTGTTTGGAAATACGAGGAAACTGCTTCGAAGCACCTTGGAAGTTGTTTAAGCGTGTTTGGAAATACGAGGAAACTGCTTCGAAGCACCTTGGAAGTTGTTTAAGCGTGTTTGGAAATACGAGGAAACTGCTAAGAAGCACCTTGGAAGTTGTTTAAGCGTGTTTGGAAATACGAGGAAACTGCTTCGAAGTACCTTGAAAGTTGTTGCAGCGTGTTTGGAAATACGAGGAAACTGCTTCGAAGCACCTTGGAAGTTGTTTAAGCGTGTTTGGAATTACGAGGAAACTGCTTCGAAGCACCTTGGAAGTTGTTTAAGCGTGTTTGGAAATACGCGGAAACTGCTTCGAAGTACCTTGAAAGTTGTTGCAGCGTGTTTGGAAATACGAGGAAACTGCTTCGAAGTACCTTGAAAGTAGTTTAAGCGTGTTTTGAAATACGAGGAAACTGCTTCGAAGCACCTTGGAAGTTGTTTTAGCGTGTTTGGAAATACGAGGAAACTGCTTCGAAGCACCTTGGAAGTTGTTTAAGCGTGTTTGGAAATACGAGGAAACTGCTTCGAAGCACCTTGGAAGTTGTTTAAGCGTGTTTGGAAATACGAGGAAACTGCTTCGAAGCACCTTGGAAGTTGTTTAAGCGTGTTTGGAAATACGAGGAAACTGCTTCGAAGCACCTTGGAAGTTGTTTCAGCGTGTTTGGAAATACGAGGAAACTGCTTCGAAGTACCTTGGAAGTTGTTTAAGCGTGTTTGGAAATACGAGGAAACTGCTTCGAAGCCCGTTGAAAGTTGTTTTAGCGTGTTTGGAAATACGAGGAAACTGCTTCGAAGCACCTTGGAAGTTGTTTAAGCGTGTTTGGAAATACGAGGAAACTGCTTCAAAGCACCTTGGAAGTTGTTCCAGCGTGTTTGGACATACGCGGAAACTGCTTCGAAGTACCTTGAAAGTTGTTGCATCGTGTTTGGAAATACGAGGAAACTGCATCGAAGCAACTTGAAAGTTGTTTTAGCGTGTTTGGAAATACGAGGAAACTGCTTCGAAGCACCTTGGAAGTTGTTTAAGCGTGTTTGGAAATACGAGGAAACTGAATCGAAGCCCCTTGAAAGTTGTTTTAGCGTAATTGGAAATACGAGGAAACTGCTTCGAAGCACCTTGGAAGTTGTTTAAGCGTGTTTGGAAATACGAGGAAACTGCTTCGAAGCACCTTGGAAGTTGTTTCAGCGTGTTTGGAAATACGAGGAAACTGCTTCGAAGCACCTTGAAAGTTGTTTAAGCGTGTTTGGAAATACGAGGAAACTGAATCGAAGCCCCTTGAAAGTTGTTTTAGCGTAATTGGAAATACGAGGAAACTGCTTCGAAGCACCTTGGAAGTTGTTTTAGCGTGTTTGGAAATACGAGGAAACTGCTTCGAAGCACCTTGGAAGTTGTTTAAGCGTGTTTGGAAATACGAGGAAACTGCTTCGAAGCACCTTGGAAGTTGTTTAAGCGTAATTGGAAATACGAGGAAACTGCTTCGAAGCACCTTGGAAGTTGTTTTAGCGTGTTTGGAAATACGAGGAAACTGCTTCGAAGCACCTTGGAAGTTGTTTAAGCGTGTTTGGAAATACGAGGAAACAGCTTCGAAGCCCCTTGAAAGTTGTTTAAGCGTGTTTTGAAATACGAGGAAACTGCTTCGAAGCCCATTGAAAGTTGTTTAAGCGTGTTTGGAAATAGGAGGAAACTGCTTCAAAGCACCTTGGAAGTTGTTTAAGCGTGTTTGGAAATACGAGGAAACTGCATCGAAGCACCTTGAAAGTTGTTTTAGCGTGTTTGGAAATACGAGGAAACTGCTTCAAAGCACCTTGGAAGTTGTTTAAGCGTGTTTGGAAATACGAGGAAACTGCATCGAAGCCCCTTGAAAGTTGTTTAAGCGTGTTTGGAAATACGAGGAAACTGCTTCGAAGCACCTTGAAAGTTGTTTAAGCGTGTTTGGAAATACTAGGAAACTGAATCGAAGCCCCTTGAAAGTTGTTTTAGCGTAATTGGAAATACGAGGAAACTGCTTCGAAGCACCTTGGAAGTTGTTTAAGCGTGTTTGGAAATACGAGGAAACTGCTTCGAAGCACCTTGGAAGTTGTTTAAGCGTGTTTGGAAATACGAGGAAACTGCTTCGAAGCACCTTGAAAGTTGTTTAAGCGTGTTTGGAAATACGAGGAAACTGCTTCGAAGTACCTTGAAAGTTGTTGCAGCGTGTTTGGAAATACGAGGAAACTGCTTCGAAGTACCTTGAAAGTTGTTTAAGCGTGTTTTGAAATACGAGGAAACTGCTTCGAAGCCCCTTGAAAGTTGTTTAAGCGTGTTTTGAAATACGAGGAAACTGCTTCGAAGCCCCTTGAAAGTTGTTTTAGCGTGTTTGGAAATACGAGGAAACTGCTTCGAAGCACCTTGGAAGTTGTTTAAGCGTGTTTGGAAATACGAGGAAACTGCTTTGAAGCACCTTGGAAGTTGTTTAAGCGTGTTTGGAAATACGAGGAAACTGCTTCGAAGCACCTTGGAAGTTGTTAAAGCGTGTTTGGAAATACGAGGAAACTGCTTCGAAGCACCTTGGAAGTTGTTTAAGCGTGTTTGGAAATACGAGGAAACTGCTTCGAAGTACCTTGAAAGTTGTTTAAGCGTGTTTGGAAATACGAGGAAACTGCTTCGAAGTACCTTGAAAGTTGTTGCTGCGTGTTTGGAACTACGAGGAAACTGCTTCGAAGCCCGTTGAAAGTTGTTTTAGCGTGTTTGGAAATACGAGGAAACTGCTTCAAAGCACCTTGGAAGTTGTTTAAGCGTAATTGGAAATACGAGGAAACTGCTTCGAAGCACCTTGGAAGTTGTTTTAGCGTGTTTGGAAATACAAGGAAACTGCTTCGAAGCACCTTGGAAGTTGTTTAAGCGTGTTTGGAAATACGAGGAAACTGCATCGAAGCCCATTGAAAGTTGTTTAAGCGTGTTTGGAAATAGGAGGAAACTGCTTCAAAGCACCTTGGAAGTTGTTTAAGCGTGTTTGGAAATACGAGGAAACTGCATCGAAGCCCCTTGAAAGTTGTTTAAGCGTGTTTGGAAATACGAGGAAACTGCATCGAAGCACCTTGAAAGTTGTTTTAGCGTGTTTGAAAATACGAGGAAACTGCTTCAAAGCACCTTGAAAGTTGTTTAAGCGTGTTTGGAAATACGAGGAAACTGCATCGAAGCCCCTTGAAAGTTGTTTAAGCGTGTTTGGAAATACTAGGAAACTGCTTCGAAGCACCTTGGAAGTTGTTTAAGCGTGTTTGGAAATACGAGGAAACTGCTTCGAAGTACCTTGAAAATTGTTGCAGCGTGTTTGGAAATACGAGGAAACTGCATCGAAGCCCCTTGAAAGTTGTTTAAGCGTGTTTGGAAATACGAGGAAACTGCTTCGAAGCCCCTTGAAAGTTGTTTTAGCGTAATTGGAAATACGAGGAAACTGCTTCGAAGCCCCTTGAAAGTTGTTTAAGCGTGTTTTGAAATACGAGGAAACTGCTTCGAAGCCCCTTGAAAGTTGTTTTAGCGTGTTTGGAAATACGAGGAAACTGCTTCGAAGCACCTTGGAAGTTGTTTAAGCGTGTTTGGAAATACGAGGAAACTGCTTCGAAGTACCTTGAAAGTTGTTGCAGCGTGTTTGGAAATACGAGGAAACTGCTTCGAAGTACCTTGAAAGTTGTTGCAGCGTGTTTGGAAATACGAGGAAACTGCTTCGAAGTACCTTGAAAGTTGTTGCAGCGTGTTTGGAACTACGAGGAAACTGCTTCGAAGCACCTTGGAAGTTGTTTAAGCGTGTTTGGAAATACGAGGAAACTGCTTCGAAGCACCTTGGAAGTTGTTTAAGCGTAATTGGAAATACGAGGAAACTGCTTCGAAGCACCTTGGAAGTTGTTTAAGCGTGTTTGGAAATACGAGGAAACTGCTTCGAAGCACCTTGGAAGTTGTTTAAGCGTGTTTGGAAATACCAGGAAACTGCTTCGAAGTACCTTGGAAGTTGTTTAAGCGTGTTTGGAAATACGAGGAAACTGCTTCGAAGCACCTTGGAAGTTGTTTAAGCGTGTTTGGAAATACGAGGAAACTGCTTCGAAGCACCTTGGAAGTTGTTTAAGCGTGTTTGGAAATACGAGGAAACTGCTTCGAAGCACCTTGGAAGTTGTTTAAGCGTGTTTGGAAATACGAGGAAACTGCTTCGAAGCACCTTGGAAGTTGTTTAAGCGTGTTTGGAAATACGAGGAAACTGCTTCGAAGCACCTTGGAAGTTGTTTAAGCGTGTTTTGAAATACGAGGAAACTGCTTCGAAGCCCCTTGAAAGTTGTTTAAGCGTGTTTTGAAATACGAGGAAACTGCTTCGAAGCCCCTTTAAAGTTGTTTTAGCGTGTTTGGAAATACGAGGAAACTGCTTCGAAGCACCTTGGAAGTTGTTTAAGCGTGTTTGGAAATACGAGGAAACTGCTTCGAAGTACCCTGAAAGTTGTTTAAGCGTGTTTTGAAATACGAGGAAACTGCTTCGAAGCACCTTGGAAGTTGTTTAAGCGTGTTTGGAAATACGAGGAAACTGCTTCGAAGTACCTTGAAAGTTGTTGCAGCGTGTTTGGAAATACGAGGAAACTGCTTCGAAGCACCTTGGAAGTTGTTTAAGCGTGTTTGGAAATACGAGGAAACTGCTTCGAAGCACCTTGGAAGTTGTTTAAGCGTGTTTGGAAATACGAGGAAACTGCTTCGAAGCACCTTGGAAGTTGTTTAAGTGTGTTTGGAAATACGAGGAAACTGCTTCGAAGCACCTTGGAAGTTGTTTAAGCGTGTTTGGAAATACCAGGAAACTGCTTCGAAGTACCTTGGAAGTTGTTTAAGCGTGTTTGGAAATACGAGGAAACTGCTTCGAAGCACCTTGGAAGTTGTTTAAGCGTGTTTGGAAATACGAGGAAACTGCTTCGAAGCACCTTGGAAGTTGTTTAAGCGTGTTTGGAAATACGAGGAAACTGCTTCGAAGCACCTTGGAAGTTGTTTAAGCGTGTTTGGAAATACGAGGAAACTGCTTCGAAGCACCTTGGAAGTTGTTTAAGCGTGTTTGGAAATACGAGGAAACTGCTTCGAAGTACCTTGAAAGTTGTTTAAGCGTGTTTTGAAATACGAGGAAACTGCTTCGAAGCTCCTTGAAAGTTGTTTAAGCGTGTTTTGAAATACGAGGAAACTGCTTCGAAGCCCCTTTAAAGTTGTTTTAGCGTGTTTGGAAATACGAGGAAACTGCTTCGAAGCACCTTGGAAGTTTTTTAAGCGTGTTTGGAAATACGAGGAAACTGCTTCGAAGCACCTTGAAAGTTGTTTAAGCGTGTTTGGAAATACGAGGAAACTGCATCGAAGCCCCTTGAAAGTTGTTTAAGCGTGTTTGGAAATACGAGGAAACTGCTTCGAAGCCCCTTGAAAGTTGTTTTAGCGTAATTGGAAATACGAGGAAACTGCTTCGAAGCCCCTTGAAAGTTGTTTAAGCGTGTTTTGAAATACGAGGAAACTGCTTCGAAGCCCCTTGAAAGTTGTTTTAGCGTGTTTGGAAATACGAGGAAACTGCTTCGAAGCACCTTGGAAGTTTTTTAAGCGTGTTTGGAAATACGAGGAAACTGCTTCGAAGCACCTTGGAAGTTGTTTAAGCGTGTTTGGAAATACGAGGAAACTGCTTCGAAGCACCTTGGAAGTTGTTTAAGCGTAATTGGAAATACGAGGAAACTGCTTCGAAGCACCTTGGAAGTTGTTTAAGCGTGTTTGGAAATACGAGGAAACTGCTTCGAAGCACCTTGGAAGTTGTTTAAGCGTGTTTGGAAATACGAGGAAACTGCTTCGAAGTACCTTGAAAGTTGTTGCAGCGTGTTTGGAAATACGAGGAAACTGCTTCGAAGTACCTTGAAAGTTGTTGCAGCGTGTTTGGAAATACGAGGAAACTGCTTCGAAGCACCTTGGAAGTTGTTTAAGCGTGTTTGGAAATACGAGGAAACTGCTTCGAAGCACCTTGGAAGTTGTTTAAGCGTAATTGGAAATACGAGGAAACTGCTTCGAAGCACCTTGGAAGTTGTTTAAGCGTGTTTGGAAATACGAGGAAACTGCTTCGAAGCACCTTGGAAGTTGTTTAAGCGTGTTTGGAAATACCAGGAAACTGCTTCGAAGTACCTTGGAAGTTGTTTAAGCGTGTTTGGAAATACGAGGAAACTGCTTCGAAACACCTTGGAAGTTGTTTAAGCGTGTTTGGAAATACGAGGAAACTGCTTCGAAGCACCTTGGAAGTTGTTTAAGCGTGTTTGGAAATACGAGGAAACTGCTTCGAAGCACCTTGGAAGTTGTTTAAGCGTGTTTGGAAATACGAGGAAACTGCTTCGAAGCACCTTGGAAGTTGTTTAAGCGTGTTTGGAAATACGAGGAAACTGCTTCGAAGCACCTTGGAAGTTGTTTAAGCGTGTTTTGAAATACGAGGAAACTGCTTCGAAGCCCCTTGAAAGTTGTTTAAGCGTGTTTTGAAATACGAGGAAACTGCTTCGAAGCCCCTTTAAAGTTGTTTTAGCGTGTTTGGAAATACGAGGAAACTGCTTCGAAGCACCTTGGAAGTTGTTTAAGCGTGTTTGGAAATACGAGGAAACTGCTTCGAAGCACCTTGGAAGTTGTTTAAGCGTGTTTGGAAATACGAGGAAACTGCTTCGAAGTACCTTGAAAGTTGTTGCAGCGTGTTTGGAAATACGAGGAAACTGCTTCGAAGTACCTTGAAAGTTGTTGCAGCGTGTTTGGAAATACGAGGAAACTGCTTCGAAGCACCTTGGAAGTTGTTTAAGCGTGTTTGGAAATACGAGGAAACTGCTTCGAAGCACCTTGGAAGTTGTTTTAGCGTAATTAGAAATACGAGGAAACTGCTTCGAAGCACCTTGGAAGTTGTTTAAGCGTGTTTGGAAATACGAGGAAACTGCTTCGAAGCACCTTGGAAGTTGTTTAAGCGTGTTTGGAAATACCAGGAAACTGCTTCGAAGTACCTTGGAAGTTGTTTAAGCGTGTTTGGAAATACGAGGAAACTGCTTCGAAGCACCTTGGAAGTTGTTTAAGCGTGTTTGGAAATACGAGGAAACTGCTTCGAAGCACCTTGGAAGTTGTTTAAGCGTGTTTGGAAATACGAGGAAACTGCTTCGAAGCACCTTGGAAGTTGTTTTAGCGTGTTTGGAAATACGAGGAAACTGCTTCGAAGCACCTTGGAAGTTGTTTAAGCGTGTTTGGAAATACGAGGAAACTGCTTCGAAGTACCTTGAAAGTTGTTTAAGCGTGTTTTGAAATACGAGGAAACTGCTTCGAAGCCCCTTGAAAGTTGTTTAAGCGTGTTTTGAAATACGAGGAAACTGCTTCGAAGCCCCTTTAAAGTTGTTTTAGCGTGTTTGGAAATACGAGGAAACTGCTTCGAAGCACCTTGGAAGTTGTTTAAGCGTGTTTGGAAATACGAGGAAACTGCTTCGAAGTACCTTGAAAGTTGTTTAAGCGTGTTTTGAAATACGAGGAAACTGCTTCGAAGCACCTTGGAAGTTGTTTAAGCGTGTTTCGAAATACGAGGAAACTGCTTCGAAGTACCTTGAAAGTTGTTGCAGCGTGTTTGGAAATACGAGGAAACTGCTTCGAAGCACCTTGGAAGTTGTTTAAGCGTGTTTGGAAATACGAGGAAACTGCTTCGAAGCACCTTGGAAGTTGTTTAAGTGTGTTTGGAAATACGAGGAAACTGCTTCGAAGCACCTTGGAAGTTGTTTAAGCGTGTTTGGAAATACGAGGAAACTGCTTCGAAGCACCTTGAAAGTTGTTGCAGCGTGTTTGGAAATACGAGGAAACTGCTTCGAAGTACCTTGAAAGTTGTTTAAGCGTGTTTTGAAATACGAGGAAACTGCTTCGAAGCCCCTTGAAAGTTGTTTTAGCGTGTTTTGAAATACGAGGAAACTGCTTCGAAGCACCTTGGAAGTTGTTTAAGCGTGTTTGGAAATACGAGGAAACTGCTTCGAAGCACCTTGGAAGTTGTTTAAGCGTGTTTGGAAATACGAGGAAACTGCTTCGAAGTACCTTGGAAGTTGTTTAAGCGTGTTTGGAAATACGAGGAAACTGCTTCGAAGCACCTTGAAAGTTGTTTAAGCGTGTTTGGAAATACTAGGAAACTGCTTCGAAGCACCTTGGAAGTTTTTTAAGCGTGTTTGGAAATACGAGGAAACTGCTTCGAAGCACCTTGGAAGTTTTTTAAGCGTGTTTGGAAATACGAGGAAACTGCTTCGAAGCACCTTGGAAGTTGTTTAAGCGTGTTTGGAAATACGAGGAAACTGCTTCGAAGCACCTTGGAAGTTGTTTAAGCGTGTTTGGAAATACGAGGAAACTGCTTCGAAGCACCTTGGAAGTTGTTTAAGCGTGTTTGGAAATACGAGGAAACTGCTTCGAAGTACCTTGGAAGTTGTTTAAGCGTGTTTGGAAATACGAGGAAACTGCTTCGAAGCACCTTGGAAGTTGTTTAAGCGTGTTTGGAAATACGAGGAAACTGCTTCGAAGCACCTTGGAAGTTGTTTAAGCGTGTTTGGAAATACGAGGAAACTGCTTCGAAGCACCTTGGAAGTTGTTTAAGCGTGTTTGGAAATACGAGGAAACTGCTTCGAAGCACCTTGGAAGTTGTTTAAGCGTGTTTGGAAATACGAGGAAACTGCTTCGAAGCACCTTGGAAGTTGTTTAAGCGTGTTTGGAAATACGAGGAAACTGCTTCGAAGTACCTTGAAAGTTGTTGCAGCGTGTTTGGAAATACGAGGAAACTGCTTCGAAGTACCTTGAAAGTTGTTTAAGCGTGTTTTGAAACACGAGGAAACTGCTTCGAAGCCCCTTGAAAGTTGTTTAAGCGTGTTTTGAAATACGAGGAAACTGCTTCGAAGCACCTTGGAAGTTGTTTAAGCGTGTTTGGAAATACGAGGAAACTGCTTCGAAGTACCTTGAAAGTTGTTGCAGCGTGTTTGGAAATACGAGGAAACTGCTTCGAAGTACCTTGAAAGTTGTTTAAGCGTGTTTGGAAATACGAGGAAACTGCTTCGAAGCCCCTTGAAAGTTGTTTTAGCGTAATTGGAAATACGAGGAAACTGCTTCGAAGCACCTTGAAAGTTGTTTAAGCGTGTTTGGAAATACTAGGAAACTGCTTCGAAGCACCTTGGAAGTTGTTTAAGCGTGTTTGGAAATACGAGGAAACTGCTTCGAAGCACCTTGGAAGTTGTTTAAGCGTGTTTGGAAATACGAGGAAACTGCTTCGAAGTACCTTGAAAGTTGTTGCAGCGTGTTTGGAAATACGAGGAAACTGCTTCGAAGCACCTTGGAAGTTGTTTAAGCGTGTTTGGAAATACGAGGAAACTGCTTCGAAGTACCTTGAAAGTTGTTTAAGCGTGTTTTGAAATACGAGGAAACTGCTTCGAAGTCCCTTGAAAGTTGTTTAAGCGTGTTTTGAAATACGAGGAAACTGCTTCGAACCCCCTTGAAAGTTGTTTTAGCGTGTTTGGAAATACGAGGAAACTGCTTCGAAGCACCTTGGAAGTTGTTTAAGCGTGTTTGGAAATACGAGGAAACTGCTTCGAAGCACCTTGGAAGTTGTTTAAGCGTGTTTGGAAATACGAGGAAACTGCTTCGAAGCACCTTGGAAGTTGTTTAAGCGTGTTTGGAAATACGAGGAAACTGCTTCGAAGCACCTTGGAAGTTGTTTAAGCGTGTTTGGAAATACGAGGAAACTGCTTCGAAGCACCTTGGAAGTTGTTTAAGCGTGTTTGGAAATACGAGGAAACTGCTTCGAAGTACCTTGAAAGTTGTTGCAGCGTGTTTGGAAATACGAGGAAACTGCTTCGAACCCCCTTGAAAGTTGTTTTAGCGTGTTTGGAAATACGAGGAAACTGCTTCGAAGCACCTTGGAAGTTGTTTAAGCGTGTTTGGAAATACGAGGAAACTGCTTCGAAGTACCTTGAAAGTTGTTTAAGCGTGTTTTGAAATACGAGGAAACTGCTTCGAAGTCCCTTGAAAGTTGTTTAAGCGTGTTTTGAAATACGAGGAAACTGCTTCGAAGCCCCTTGAAAGTTGTTTAAGCGTGTTTTGAAATACGAGGAAACTGCTTCGAAGCACCTTGGAAGTTGTTTAAGCGTGTTTGGAAATACGAGGAAACTGCTTCGAAGTACCTTGAAAGTTGTTTCAGCGTGTTTGGAAATACGAGGAAACTGCTTCGAAGTACCTTGAAAGTTGTTTAAGCGTGTTTGGAAATACGAGGAAACTGCATCGAAGCCCCTTGAAAGTTGTTTTAGCGTAATTGGAAATACGAGGAAACTGCTTCGAAGCACCTTGAAAGTTGTTTAAGCGTGTTTGGAAATACTAGGAAACTGCTTCGAAGCACCTTGAAAGTTGTTTAAGCGTGTTTGGAAATACGAGGAAACTGCTTCGAAGCACCTTGAAAGTTGTTTAAGCGTGTTTGGAAATACGAGGAAACTGCTTCGAAG
This sequence comes from Anopheles ziemanni, assembly GCF_943734765.1. NCBI lineage: Eukaryota > Metazoa > Arthropoda > Insecta > Diptera > Culicidae > Anopheles > Anopheles ziemanni. The sequence continues at coordinate 379,012 of NW_026690088.1, forward strand.
CACCTTGGAAGTTGTTTAAGCGTGTTTGGAAATACGAGGAAACTGCTTCGAAGCACCTTGAAAGTTGTTTAAGCGTGTTTTGAAATACGAGGAAACTGCTTCGAAGTCCCTTGAAAGTTGTTTAAGCGTGTTTTGAAATACGAGGAAACTGCTTCGAACCCCCTTGAAAGTTGTTTTAGCGTGTTTGGAAATACGAGGAAACTGCTTCGAAGCACCTTGAAAGTTGTTTAAGCGTGTTTGGAAATACGAGGAAACTGCTTCGAAGCACCTTGAAAGTTGTTTAAGCGTGTTTGGAAATACGAGGAAACTGCTTCGAAGCACCTTGGAAGTTGTTTAAGCGTGTTTGGAAATACGAGGAAACTGCTTCGAAGCACCTTGAAAGTTGTTTAAGCGTGTTTGGAAATACGAGGAAACTGCATCGAAGCCCCTTGAAAGTTGTTTAAGCGTGTTTGGAAATACTAGGAAACTGCTTCGAAGCACCTTGGAAGTTGTTTAAGCGTGTTTGGAAATACGAGGAAACTGCTTCGAAGTACCTTGAAAGTTGTTTAAGCGTGTTTTGAAATACGAGGAAACTGCTTCGAAGTCCCTTGAAAGTTGTTTAAGCGTGTTTTGAAATACGAGGAAACTGCTTCGAACCCCCTTGAAAGTTGTTTTAGCGTGTTTGGAAATACGAGGAAACTGCTTCGAAGCACCTTGGAAGTTGTTTAAGCGTGTTTGGAAATACGAGGAAACTGCTTCGAAGCACCTTGGAAGTTGTTTAAGCGTGTTTGGAAATACGAGGAAACTGCTTCGAAGCACCTTGGAAGTTGTTTAAGCGTGTTTGGAAATACGAGGAAACTGCTTCGAAGCACCTTGGAAGTTGTTTAAGCGTGTTTGGAAATACGAGGAAACTGCTTCGAAGTACCTTGAAAGTTGTTGCAGCGTGTTTGGAAATACGAGGAAACTGCTTCGATGTACCTTGAAAGTTGTTGCAGCGTGTTTGGAAATACGAGGAAACTGCTTCGAAGCACCTTGGAAGTTGTTTTAGCGTGTTTGGAAATACGAGGAAACTGCTTCGAAGCACCTTGGAAGTTGTTTAAGCGTGTTTGGAAATACGAGGAAACTGCTTCGAAGCACCTTGGAAGTTGTTTAAGCGTGTTTGGAAATACGAGGAAACTGCTTCGAAGCACCTTGAAAGTTGTTTAAGCGTGTTTTGAAATACGAGGAAACTGCTTCGAAGTCCCTTGAAAGTTGTTTAAGCGTGTTTTGAAATACGAGGAAACTGCTTCGAACCCCCTTGAAAGTTGTTTTAGCGTGTTTGGAAATACGAGGAAACTGCTTCGAAGCACCTTGGAAGTTGTTTAAGCGTGTTTGGAAATACGAGGAAACTGCTTCGAAGCACCTTGGAAGTTGTTTAAGCGTGTTTGGAAATACTAGGAAACTGCTTCGAAGCACCTTGGAAGTTGTTTAAGCGTGTTTGGAAATACGAGGAAACTGCTTCGAAGCACCTTGGAAGTTGTTTAAGCGTGTTTGGAAATACGAGGAAACTGCTTCGAACCCCCTTGAAAGTTGTTTTAGCGTGTTTGGAAATACGAGGAAACTGCTTCGAAGCACCTTGGAAGTTGTTTAAGCGTGTTTGGAAATACGAGGAAACTGCTTCGAAGCACCTTGGAAGTTGTTTAAGCGTGTTTGGAAATACGAGGAAACTGCTTCGAAGCACCTTGGAAGTTGTTTAAGCGTGTTTGGAAATACGAGGAAACTGCTTCGAAGTACCTTGAAAGTTGTTTAAGCGTGTTTTGAAATACGAGGAAACTGCTTCGAAGTCCCTTGAAAGTTGTTTAAGCGTGTTTTGAAATACGAGGAAACTGCTTCGAACCCCCTTGAAAGTTGTTTTAGCGTGTTTGGAAATACGAGGAAACTGCTTCGAAGCACCTTGGAAGTTTTTTAAGCGTGTTTGGAAATACGAGGAAACTGCTTCGAAGCACCTTGGAAGTTGTTTAAGCGTGTTTGGAAATACGAGGAAACTGCTTCGAAGCACCTTGGAAGTTGTTTTAGCGTGTTTGGAAATACGAGGAAACTGCTTCGAAGCACCTTGGAAGTTGTTTAAGCGTGTTTGGAAATACGAGGAAACTGCTTCGAAGTACCTTGAAAGTTGTTGCAGCGTGTTTGGAAATACGAGGAAACTGCTTCGATGTACCTTGAAAGTTGTTGCAGCGTGTTTGGAAATACGAGGAAACTGCTTCGAAGTACCTTGAAAGTTGTTGCAGCGTGTTTGGAACTACGAGGAATCTGCTTCGAAGCCCGTTGAAAGTTGTTTTAGCGTGTTTGGAAATACGAGGAAACTGCTTCGAAGCACCTTGGAAGTTGTTTAAGCGTGTTTGGAAATACGAGGAAACTGCTTCGAAGCCCCTTGAAAGTTGTTTAAGCGTGTTTGGAAATACGAGGAAACTGCTTCGAAGTACCTTGAAAGTTGTTGCAGCGTGTTTGGAAATACGAGGAAACTGCTTCGAAGTACCTTGAAAGTTGTTTAAGCGTGTTTTGAAATACGAGGAAACTGCTTCGAAGCCCCTTGAAAGTTGTTTTAGCGTGTTTTGAAATACGAGGAAACTGCTTCGAAGCACCTTGGAAGTTGTTTAAGCGTGTTTGGAAATACGAGGAAACTGCTTCGAAGCACCTTGGAAGTTGTTTAAGCGTGTTTGGAAATACGAGGAAACTGCTTCGAAGCACCTTGGAAGTTGTTTAAGCGTGTTTGGAAATACGAGGAAACTGCTTCGAAGTACCTTGAAAGTTGTTGCAGCGTGTTTGGAAATACGAGGAAACTGCTTCGAAGTACCTTGAAAGTTGTTTAAGCGTGTTTTGAAATACGCGGAAACTGCTTCGAAGTACCTTGAAAGTTGTTGCAGCGTGTTTGGAAATACGAGGAAACTGCTTCGAAGTACCTTGAAAGTAGTTTAAGCGTGTTTTGAAATACGAGGAAACTGCTTCGAAGCACCTTGGAAGTTGTTTTAGCGTGTTTGGAAATACGAGGAAACTGCTTCGAAGCACCTTGGAAGTTGTTTAAGCGTGTTTGGAAATACGAGGAAACTGCTTCGAAGCACCTTGGAAGTTGTTTAAGCGTGTTTGGAAATACGAGGAAACTGCTTCGAAGCACCTTGGAAGTTGTTTAAGCGTGTTTGGAAATACGAGGAAACTGCTTCGAAGCACCTTGGAAGTTGTTTAAGCGTGTTTGGAAATACGAGGAAACTGCTTCGAAGTACCTTGGAAGTTGTTTAAGCGTGTTTGGAAATACGAGGAAACTGCTTCGAAGCCCGTTGAAAGTTGTTTTAGCGTGTTTGGAAATACGAGGAAACTGCTTCGAAGCACCTTGGAAGTTGTTTAAGCGTGTTTGGAAATACGAGGAAACTGCTTCAAAGCACCTTGGAAGTTGTTCCAGCGTGTTTGGACATACGCGGAAACTGCTTCGAAGTACCTTGAAAGTTGTTGCATCGTGTTTGGAAATACGAGGAAACTGCATCGAAGCAACTTGAAAGTTGTTTTAGCGTGTTTGGAAATACGAGGAAACTGCTTCGAAGCACCTTGGAAGTTGTTTAAGCGTGTTTGGAAATACGAGGAAACTGAATCGAAGCCCCTTGAAAGTTGTTTTAGCGTAATTGGAAATACGAGGAAACTGCTTCGAAGCACCTTGGAAGTTGTTTTAGCGTGTTTGGAAATACGAGGAAACTGCTTCGAAGCACCTTGGAAGTTGTTTAAGCGTGTTTGGAAATACGAGGAAACTGCTTCGAAGCACCTTGAAAGTTGTTTAAGCGTGTTTGGAAATACGAGGAAACTGAATCGAAGCCCCTTGAAAGTTGTTTTAGCGTAATTGGAAATACGAGGAAACTGCTTCGAAGCACCTTGGAAGTTGTTTTAGCGTGTTTGGAAATACGAGGAAACTGCTTCGAAGCACCTTGGAAGTTGTTTAAGCGTGTTTGGAAATACGAGGAAACTGCTTCGAAGCACCTTGGAAGTTGTTTAAGCGTAATTGGAAATACGAGGAAACTGCTTCGAAGCACCTTGGAAGTTGTTTTAGCGTGTTTGGAAATACGAGGAAACTGCTTCGAAGCACCTTGGAAGTTGTTTAAGCGTGTTTGGAAATACGAGGAAACAGCTTCGAAGCCCCTTGAAAGTTGTTTAAGCGTGTTTTGAAATACGAGGAAACTGCTTCGAAGCCCATTGAAAGTTGTTTAAGCGTGTTTGGAAATAGGAGGAAACTGCTTCAAAGCACCTTGGAAGTTGTTTAAGCGTGTTTGGAAATACGAGGAAACTGCATCGAAGCACCTTGAAAGTTGTTTTAGCGTGTTTGGAAATACGAGGAAACTGCTTCGAAGCACCTTGAAAGTTGTTTAAGCGTGTTTGGAAATACGAGGAAACTGCATCGAAGCCCCTTGAAAGTTGTTTAAGCGTGTTTGGAAATACGAGGAAACTGCTTCGAAGCACCTTGAAAGTTGTTTAAGCGTGTTTGGAAATACGAGGAAACTGAATCGAAGCCCCTTGAAAGTTGTTTTAGCGTAATTGGAAATACGAGGAAACTGCTTCGAAGCACCTTGGAAGTTGTTTAAGCGTGTTTGGAAATACGAGGAAACTGCTTCGAAGCACCTTGAAAGTTGTTTAAGCGTGTTTGGAAATACGAGGAAACTGCTTCGAAGCACCTTGGAAGTTGTTTAAGCGTGTTTGGAAATACGAGGAAACTGCTTCGAAGTACCTTGAAAGTTGTTGCAGCGTGTTTGGAAATACGAGGAAACTGCTTCGAAGTACCTTGAAAGTTGTTTAAGCGTGTTTTGAAATACGAGGAAACTGCTTCGAAGCCCCTTGAAAGTTGTTTAAGCGTGTTTTGAAATACGAGGAAACTGCTTCGAAGCCCCTTGAAAGTTGTTTTAGCGTGTTTGGAAATACGAGGAAACTGCTTCGAAGCACCTTGGAAGTTGTTTAAGCGTGTTTGGAAATACGAGGAAACTGCTTTGAAGCACCTTGGAAGTTGTTTAAGCGTGTTTGGAAATACGAGGAAACTGCTTCGAAGCACCTTGGAAGTTGTTAAAGCGTGTTTGGAAATACGAGGAAACTGCTTCGAAGCACCTTGGAAGTTGTTTAAGCGTGTTTGGAAATACGAGGAAACTGCTTCGAAGTACCTTGAAAGTTGTTTAAGCGTGTTTGGAAATACGAGGAAACTGCTTCGAAGTACCTTGAAAGTTGTTGCAGCGTGTTTGGAACTACGAGGAAACTGCTTCGAAGCCCGTTGAAAGTTGTTTTAGCGTGTTTGGAAATACGAGGAAACTGCTTCAAAGCACCTTGGAAGTTGTTTAAGCGTAATTGGAAATACGAGGAAACTGCTTCGAAGCACCTTGGAAGTTGTTTTAGCGTGTTTGGAAATACAAGGAAACTGCTTCGAAGCACCTTGGAAGTTGTTTAAGCGTGTTTGGAAATACGAGGAAACTGCATCGAAGCCCATTGAAAGTTGTTTAAGCGTGTTTGGAAATAGGAGGAAACTGCTTCAAAGCACCTTGGAAGTTGTTTAAGCGTGTTTGGAAATACGAGGAAACTGCATCGAAGCCCCTTGAAAGTTGTTTAAGCGTGTTTGGAAATACGAGGAAACTGCATCGAAGCACCTTGAAAGTTGTTTTAGCGTGTTTGAAAATACGAGGAAACTGCTTCGAAGCACCTTGGAAGTTGTTTAAGCGTGTTTGGAAATACGAGGAAACTGCATCGAAGCCCCTTGAAAGTTGTTTAAGCGTGTTTGGAAATACTAGGAAACTGCTTCGAAGCACCTTGGAAGTTGTTTAAGCGTGTTTGGAAATACGAGGAAACTGCTTCGAAGTACCTTGAAAGTTGTTGCAGCGTGTTTGGAAATACGAGGAAACTGCATCGAAGCCCCTTGAAAGTTGTTTAAGCGTGTTTGGAAATACGAGGAAACTGCTTCGAAGCCCCTTGAAAGTTGTTTTAGCGTAATTGGAAATACGAGGAAACTGCTTCGAAGCCCCTTGAAAGTTGTTTAAGCGTGTTTTGAAATACGAGGAAACTGCTTCGAAGCCCCTTGAAAGTTGTTTTAGCGTGTTTGGAAATACGAGGAAACTGCTTCGAAGCACCTTGGAAGTTGTTTAAGCGTGTTTGGAAATACGAGGAAACTGCTTCGAAGTACCTTGAAAGTTGTTGCAGCGTGTTTGGAAATACGAGGAAACTGCTTCGAAGTACCTTGAAAGTTGTTGCAGCGTGTTTGGAAATACGAGGAAACTGCTTCGAAGTACCTTGAAAGTTGTTGCAGCGTGTTTGGAACTACGAGGAAACTGCTTCGAAGCACCTTGGAAGTTGTTTAAGCGTGTTTGGAAATACGAGGAAACTGCTTCGAAGCACCTTGGAAGTTGTTTAAGCGTAATTGGAAATACGAGGAAACTGCTTCGAAGCACCTTGGAAGTTGTTTAAGCGTGTTTGGAAATACGAGGAAACTGCTTCGAAGCACCTTGGAAGTTGTTTAAGCGTGTTTGGAAATACCAGGAAACTGCTTCGAAGTACCTTGGAAGTTGTTTAAGCGTGTTTGGAAATACGAGGAAACTGCTTCGAAGCACCTTGGAAGTTGTTTAAGCGTGTTTGGAAATACGAGGAAACTGCTTCGAAGCACCTTGGAAGTTGTTTAAGCGTGTTTGGAAATACGAGGAAACTGCTTCGAAGCACCTTGGAAGTTGTTTAAGCGTGTTTGGAAATACGAGGAAACTGCTTCGAAGCACCTTGGAAGTTGTTTAAGCGTGTTTGGAAATACGAGGAAACTGCTTCGAAGCACCTTGGAAGTTGTTTAAGCGTGTTTTGAAATACGAGGAAACTGCTTCGAAGCCCCTTGAAAGTTGTTTAAGCGTGTTTTGAAATACGAGGAAACTGCTTCGAAGCCCCTTTAAAGTTGTTTTAGCGTGTTTGGAAATACGAGGAAACTGCTTCGAAGCACCTTGGAAGTTGTTTAAGCGTGTTTGGAAATACGAGGAAACTGCTTCGAAGTACCCTGAAAGTTGTTTAAGCGTGTTTTGAAATACGAGGAAACTGCTTCGAAGCACCTTGGAAGTTGTTTAAGCGTGTTTGGAAATACGAGGAAACTGCTTCGAAGTACCTTGAAAGTTGTTGCAGCGTGTTTGGAAATACGAGGAAACTGCTTCGAAGCACCTTGGAAGTTGTTTAAGCGTGTTTGGAAATACGAGGAAACTGCTTCGAAGCACCTTGGAAGTTGTTTAAGCGTGTTTGGAAATACGAGGAAACTGCTTCGAAGCACCTTGGAAGTTGTTTAAGTGTGTTTGGAAATACGAGGAAACTGCTTCGAAGCACCTTGGAAGTTGTTTAAGCGTGTTTGGAAATACCAGGAAACTGCTTCGAAGTACCTTGGAAGTTGTTTAAGCGTGTTTGGAAATACGAGGAAACTGCTTCGAAGCACCTTGGAAGTTGTTTAAGCGTGTTTGGAAATACTAGGAAACTGCTTCGAAGCACCTTGAAAGTTGTTTAAGCGTGTTTGGAAATACTAGGAAACTGCTTCGAAGCACCTTGGAAGTTTTTTAAGCGTGTTTGGAAATACGAGGAAACTGCTTCGAAGCACCTTGGAAGTTGTTTAAGCGTGTTTGGAAATACGAGGAAACTGCTTCGAAGTACCTTGAAAGTTGTTTAAGCGTGTTTTGAAATACGAGGAAACTGCTTCGAAGCTCCTTGAAAGTTGTTTAAGCGTGTTTTGAAATACGAGGAAACTGCTTCGAAGCCCCTTTAAAGTTGTTTTAGCGTGTTTGGAAATACGAGGAAACTGCTTCGAAGCACCTTGGAAGTTGTTTAAGCGTGTTTGGAAATACGAGGAAACTGCTTCGAAGCACCTTGGAAGTTGTTTAAGCGTGTTTGGAAATACGAGGAAACTGCATCGAAGCCCCTTGAAAGTTGTTTAAGCGTGTTTGGAAATACGAGGAAACTGCTTCGAAGCCCCTTGAAAGTTGTTTTAGCGTAATTGGAAATACGAGGAAACTGCTTCGAAGCCCCTTGAAAGTTGTTTAAGCGTGTTTGGAAATACGAGGAAACTGCTTCGAAGCCCCTTGAAAGTTGTTTAAGCGTGTTTGGAAATACGAGGAAACTGCTTCGAAGCACCTTGGAAGTTGTTTAAGCGTGTTTGGAAATACGAGGAAACTGCTTCGAAGCACCTTGGAAGTTGTTTAAGCGTGTTTGGAAATACGAGGAAACTGCTTCGAAGCACCTTGGAAGTTGTTTAAGCGTAATTGGAAATACGAGGAAACTGCTTCGAAGCACCTTGGAAGTTGTTTAAGCGTGTTTGGAAATACGAGGAAACTGCTTCGAAGCACCTTGGAAGTTGTTTAAGCGTGTTTGGAAATACGAGGAAACTGCTTCGAAGTACCTTGAAAGTTGTTGCAGCGTGTTTGGAAATACGAGGAAACTGCTTCGAAGTACCTTGAAAGTTGTTGCAGCGTGTTTGGAACTACGAGGAAACTGCTTCGAAGCACCTTGGAAGTTGTTTAAGCGTGTTTGGAAATACGAGGAAACTGCTTCGAAGCACCTTGGAAGTTGTTTAAGCGTAATTGGAAATACGAGGAAACTGCTTCGAAGCACCTTGGAAGTTGTTTAAGCGTGTTTGGAAATACGAGGAAACTGCTTCGAAGCACCTTGGAAGTTGTTTAAGCGTGTTTGGAAATACCAGGAAACTGCTTCGAAGTACCTTGGAAGTTGTTTAAGCGTGTTTGGAAATACGAGGAAACTGCTTCGAAACACCTTGGAAGTTGTTTAAGCGTGTTTGGAAATACGAGGAAACTGCTTCGAAGCACCTTGGAAGTTGTTTAAGCGTGTTTGGAAATACGAGGAAACTGCTTCGAAGCACCTTGGAAGTTGTTTAAGCGTGTTTGGAAATACGAGGAAACTGCTTCGAAGCACCTTGGAAGTTGTTTAAGCGTGTTTGGAAATACGAGGAAACTGCTTCGAAGCACCTTGGAAGTTGTTTAAGCGTGTTTTGAAATACGAGGAAACTGCTTCGAAGCCCCTTGAAAGTTGTTTAAGCGTGTTTTGAAATACGAGGAAACTGCTTCGAAGCCCCTTTAAAGTTGTTTTAGCGTGTTTGGAAATACGAGGAAACTGCTTCGAAGCACCTTGGAAGTTGTTTAAGCGTGTTTGGAAATACGAGGAAACTGCTTCGAAGCACCTTGGAAGTTGTTTAAGCGTGTTTGGAAATACGAGGAAACTGCTTCGAAGTACCTTGAAAGTTGTTGCAGCGTGTTTGGAAATACGAGGAAACTGCTTCGAAGTACCTTGAAAGTTGTTGCAGCGTGTTTGGAACTACGAGGAAACTGCTTCGAAGCACCTTGGAAGTTGTTTAAGCGTGTTTGGAAATACGAGGAAACTGCTTCGAAGCACCTTGGAAGTTGTTTAAGCGTAATTGGAAATACGAGGAAACTGCTTCGAAGCACCTTGGAAGTTGTTTAAGCGTGTTTGGAAATACGAGGAAACTGCTTCGAAGCACCTTGGAAGTTGTTTAAGCGTGTTTGGAAATACCAGGAAACTGCTTCGAAGTACCTTGGAAGTTGTTTAAGCGTGTTTGGAAATACGAGGAAACTGCTTCGAAGCACCTTGGAAGTTGTTTAAGCGTGTTTGGAAATACGAGGAAACTGCTTCGAAGCACCTTGGAAGTTGTTTAAGCGTGTTTGGAACTACGAGGAAACTGCTTCGAAGCACCTTGGAAGTTGTTTAAGCGTGTTTGGAAATACGAGGAAACTGCTTCGAAGCACCTTGGAAGTTGTTTAAGCGTGTTTGGAAATACGAGGAAACTGCTTCGAAGTACCTTGAAAGTTGTTTAAGCGTGTTTTGAAATACGAGGAAACTGCTTCGAAGCCCCTTGAAAGTTGTTTAAGCGTGTTTTGAAATACGAGGAAACTGCTTCGAAGCCCCTTTAAAGTTGTTTTAGCGTGTTTGGAAATACGAGGAAACTGCTTCGAAGCACCTTGGAAGTTGTTTAAGCGTGTTTGGAAATACGAGGAAACTGCTTCGAAGTACCTTGAAAGTTGTTTAAGCGTGTTTTGAAATACGAGGAAACTGCTTCGAAGCACCTTGGAAGTTGTTTAAGCGTGTTTGGAAATACGAGGAAACTGCTTCGAAGTACCTTGAAAGTTGTTGCAGCGTGTTTGGAAATACGAGGAAACTGCTTCGAAGCACCTTGGAAGTTGTTTAAGCGTGTTTGGAAATACGAGGAAACTGCTTCGAAGCACCTTGGAAGTTGTTTAAGTGTGTTTGGAAATACGAGGAAACTGCTTCGAAGCACCTTGGAAGTTGTTTAAGCGTGTTTGGAAATACGAGGAAACTGCTTCGAAGCACCTTGAAAGTTGTTGCAGCGTGTTTGGAAATACGAGGAAACTGCTTTGAAGCACCTTGGAAGTTGTTTAAGCGTGTTTGGAAATACGAGGAAACTGCTTCGAAGCCCCTTGAAAGTTGTTTTAGCGTGTTTTGAAATACGAGGAAACTGCTTCGAAGCACCTTGGAAGTTGTTTAAGCGTGTTTGGAAATACGAGGAAACTGCTTCGAAGCACCTTGGAAGTTGTTTAAGCGTGTTTGGAAATACGAGGAAACTGCTTCGAAGTACCTTGGAAGTTGTTTAAGCGTGTTTGGAAATACGAGGAAACTGCTTCGAAGCACCTTGGAAGTTGTTTAAGCGTGTTTGGAAATACGAGGAAACTGCTTCGAAGCACCTTGGAAGTTGTTTAAGCGTGTTTGGAAATACGAGGAAACTGCTTCGAAGCACCTTGGAAGTTGTTTAAGCGTGTTTGGAAATACGAGGAAACTGCTTCGAAGCACCTTGGAAGTTGTTTAAGCGTGTTTGGAAATACGAGGAAACTGCTTCGAAGCACCTTGGAAGTTGTTTAAGCGTGTTTGGAAATACGAGGAAACTGCTTCGAAGCACCTTGGAAGTTGTTTAAGCGTGTTTGGAAATACGAGGAAACTGCTTCGAAGTACCTTGGAAGTTGTTTAAGCGTGTTTGGAAATACGAGGAAACTGCTTCGAAGCACCTTGGAAGTTGTTTAAGCGTGTTTGGAAATACGAGGAAACTGCTTCGAAGCACCTTGGAAGTTGTTTAAGCGTGTTTGGAAATACGAGGAAACTGCTTCGAAGCACCTTGGAAGTTGTTTAAGCGTGTTTGGAAATACGAGGAAACTGCTTCGAAGCACCTTGGAAGTTGTTTAAGCGTGTTTGGAAATACGAGGAAACTGCTTCGAAGCACCTTGGAAGTTGTTTAAGCGTGTTTGGAAATACGAGGAAACTGCTTCGAAGTACCTTGAAAGTTGTTGCAGCGTGTTTGGAAATACGAGGAAACTGCTTCGAAGTACCTTGAAAGTTGTTTAAGCGTGTTTTGAAACACGAGGAAACTGCTTCGAAGCCCCTTGAAAGTTGTTTAAGCGTGTTTTGAAATACGAGGAAACTGCTTCGAAGCACCTTGGAAGTTGTTTAAGCGTGTTTGGAAATACGAGGAAACTGCTTCGAAGTACCTTGAAAGTTGTTGCAGCGTGTTTGGAAATACGAGGAAACTGCTTCGAAGTACCTTGAAAGTTGTTTAAGCGTGTTTGGAAATACGAGGAAACTGCATCGAAGCCCCTTGAAAGTTGTTTTAGCGTAATTGGAAATACGAGGAAACTGCTTCGAAGCACCTTGAAAGTTGTTTAAGCGTGTTTGGAAATACGAGGAAACTGCTTCGAAGCACCTTGAAAGTTGTTTAAGCGTGTTTGGAAATACGAGGAAACTGCTTCGAAGCACCTTGGAAGTTGTTTAAGCGTGTTTGGAAATACGAGGAAACTGCTTCGAAGTACCTTGAAAGTTGTTGCAGCGTGTTTGGAAATACGAGGAAACTGCTTCGAAGCACCTTGGAAGTTGTTTAAGCGTGTTTGGAAATACGAGGAAACTGCTTCGAAGTACCTTGAAAGTTGTTTAAGCGTGTTTTGAAATACGAGGAAACTGCTTCGAAGTCCCTTGAAAGTTGTTTAAGCGTGTTTTGAAATACGAGGAAACTGCTTCGAACCCCCTTGAAAGTTGTTTTAGCGTGTTTGGAAATACGAGGAAACTGCTTCGAAGCACCTTGGAAGTTGTTTAAGCGTGTTTGGAAATACGAGGAAACTGCTTCGAAGCACCTTGGAAGTTGTTTAAGCGTGTTTGGAAATACGAGGAAACTGCTTCGAAGCACCTTGGAAGTTGTTTAAGCGTGTTTGGAAATACGAGGAAACTGCTTCGAAGCACCTTGGAAGTTGTTTAAGCGTGTTTGGAAATACGAGGAAACTGCTTCGAAGCACCTTGGAAGTTGTTTAAGCGTGTTTGGAAATACGAGGAAACTGCTTCGAAGTACCTTGAAAGTTGTTGCAGCGTGTTTGGAACTACGAGGAAACTGCTTCGAAGCCCCTTGAAAGTTGTTTTAGCGTGTTTTGAAATACGAGGAAACTGCTTCGAAGCACCTTGGAAGTTGTTTAAGCGTGTTTGGAAATACGAGGAAACTGCTTCGAAGTACCTTGAAAGTTGTTTAAGCGTGTTTTGAAATACGAGGAAACTGCTTCGAAGTCCCTTGAAAGTTGTTTAAGCGTGTTTTGAAATACGAGGAAACTGCTTCGAAGCCCCTTGAAAGTTGTTTAAGCGTGTTTTGAAATACGAGGAAACTGCTTCGAAGCACCTTGGAAGTTGTTTAAGCGTGTTTGGAAATACGAGGAAACTGCTTCGAAGTACCTTGAAAGTTGTTGCAGCGTGTTTGGAAATACGAGGAAACTGCTTCGAAGTACCTTGAAAGTTGTTTAAGCGTGTTTTGAAATACGAGGAAACTGCATCGAAGCCCCTTGAAAGTTGTTTTAGCGTAATTGGAAATACGAGGAAACTGCTTCGAAGCACCTTGAAAGTTGTTTAAGCGTGTTTGGAAATACTAGGAAACTGCTTCGAAGCACCTTGAAAGTTGTTTAAGCGTGTTTGGAAATACTAGGAAACTGCTTCGAAGCACCTTGGAAGTTTTTTAAGCGTGTTTGGAAATACGAGGAAACTGCTTCGAAGCACCTTGGAAGTTGTTTAAGCGTGTTTGGAAATACGAGGAAACTGCTTCGAAGCACCTTGAAAGTTGTTTAAGCGTGTTTTGAAATACGAGGAAACTGCTTCGAAGTCCCTTGAAAGTTGTTTAAGCGTGTTTTGAAATACGAGGAAACTGCTTCGAACCCCCTTGAAAGTTGTTTTAGCGTGTTTGGAAATACGAGGAAACTGCTTCGAAGCACCTTGGAAGTTGTTTAAGCGTGTTTGGAAATACGAGGAAACTGCTTCGAAGCACCTTGGAAGTTGTTTAAGCGTGTTTGGAAATACTAGGAAACTGCTTCGAAGCACCTTGGAAGTTGTTTAAGCGTGTTTGGAAATACGAGGAAACTGCTTCGAAGCACCTTGGAAGTTGTTTAAGCGTGTTTGGAAATACGAGGAAACTGCTTCGAACCCCCTTGAAAGTTGTTTAAGCGTGTTTGGAAATACGAGGAAACTGCTTCGAAGCACCTTGGAAGTTGTTTAAGCGTGTTTGGAAATACGAGGAAACTGCTTCGAAGTACCTTGAAAGTTGTTTAAGCGTGTTTTGAAATACGAGGAAACTGCTTCGAAGTCCCTTGAAAGTTGTTTAAGCGTGTTTTGAAATACGAGGAAACTGCTTCGAACCCCCTTGAAAGTTGTTTTAGCGTGTTTGGAAATACGAGGAAACTGCTTCGAAGCACCTTGGAAGTTGTTTAAGCGTGTTTGGAAATACGAGGAAACTGCTTCGAAGCACCTTGGAAGTTGTTTAAGCGTGTTTGGAAATACGAGGAAACTGCTTCGAAGCACCTTGGAAGTTGTTTAAGCGTGTTTGGAAATACGAGGAAACTGCTTCGAAGCACCTTGGAAGTTGTTTAAGCGTGTTTGGAAATACGAGGAAACTGCTTCGAAGTACCTTGAAAGTTGTTGCAGCGTGTTTGGAAATACGAGGAAACTGCTTCGATGTACCTTGAAAGTTGTTGCAGCGTGTTTGGAAATACGAGGAAACTGCTTCGAAGCACCTTGGAAGTTGTTTTAGCGTGTTTGGAAATACGAGGAAACTGCTTCGAAGCACCTTGGAAGTTGTTTAAGCGTGTTTGGAAATACGAGGAAACTGCTTCGAAGCACCTTGGAAGTTGTTTAAGCGTGTTTGGAAATACGAGGAAACTGCTTCGAAGCACCTTGAAAGTTGTTTAAGCGTGTTTTGAAATACGAGGAAACTGCTTCGAAGTCCCTTGAAAGTTGTTTAAGCGTGTTTTGAAATACGAGGAAACTGCTTCGAACCCCCTTGAAAGTTGTTTTAGCGTGTTTGGAAATACGAGGAAACTGCTTCGAAGCACCTTGGAAGTTGTTTAAGCGTGTTTGGAAATACGAGGAAACTGCTTCGAAGCACCTTGAAAGTTGTTTAAGCGTGTTTGGAAATACGAGGAAACTGCTTCGAAGCACCTTGGAAGTTGTTTAAGCGTGTTTGGAAATACGAGGAAACTGCTTCGAAGCACCTTGGAAGTTGTTTAAGCGTGTTTGGAAATACGAGGAAACTGCTTCGAACCCCCTTGAAAGTTGTTTTAGCGTGTTTGGAAATACGAGGAAACTGCTTCGAAGCACCTTGGAAGTTGTTTAAGCGTGTTTGGAAATACGAGGAAACTGCTTCGAAGCACCTTGGAAGTTGTTTAAGCGTGTTTGGAAATACGAGGAAACTGCTTCGAAGCACCTTGGAAGTTGTTTAAGCGTGTTTGGAAATACGAGGAAACTGCTTCGAAGTACCTTGAAAGTTGTTTAAGCGTGTTTTGAAATACGAGGAAACTGCTTCGAAGTCCCTTGAAAGTTGTTTAAGCGTGTTTTGAAATACGAGGAAACTGCTTCGAACCCCCTTGAAAGTTGTTTTAGCGTGTTTGGAAATACGAGGAAACTGCTTCGAAGCACCTTGGAAGTTGTTTAAGCGTGTTTGGAAATACGAGGAAACTGCTTCGAAGCACCTTGGAAGTTGTTTAAGCGTGTTTGGAAATACGAGGAAACTGCTTCGAAGCACCTTGGAAGTTGTTTTAGCGTGTTTGGAAATACGAGGAAACTGCTTCGAAGCACCTTGGAAGTTGTTTAAGCGTGTTTGGAAATACGAGGAAACTGCTTCGAAGTACCTTGAAAGTTGTTGCAGCGTGTTTGGAAATACGAGGAAACTGCTTCGATGTACCTTGAAAGTTGTTGCAGCGTGTTTGGAAATACGAGGAAACTGCTTCGAAGTACCTTGAAAGTTGTTGCAGCGTGTTTGGAACTACGAGGAATCTGCTTCGAAGCCCGTTGAAAGTTGTTTTAGCGTGTTTGGAAATACGAGGAAACTGCTTCGAAGCACCTTGGAAGTTGTTTAAGCGTGTTTGGAAATACGAGGAAACTGCTTCGAAGCACCTTGGAAGTTGTTTAAGCGTGTTTGGAAATACGAGGAAACTGCTTCGAAGTACCTTGAAAGTTGTTGCAGCGTGTTTGGAAATACGAGGAAACTGCTTCGAAGTACCTTGAAAGTTGTTTAAGCGTGTTTTGAAATACGAGGAAACTGCTTCGAAGCCCCTTGAAAGTTGTTTTAGCGTGTTTTGAAATACGAGGAAACTGCTTCGAAGCACCTTGGAAGTTGTTTAAGCGTGTTTGGAAATACGAGGAAACTGCTTCGAAGCACCTTGGAAGTTGTTTAAGCGTGTTTGGAAATACGAGGAAACTGCTTCGAAGCACCTTGGAAGTTGTTTAAGCGTGTTTGGAAATACGAGGAAACTGCTTCGAAGTACCTTGAAAGTTGTTGCAGCGTGTTTGGAAATACGAGGAAACTGCTTCGAAGTACCTTGAAAGTTGTTTTAGCGTGTTTTGAAATACGAGGAAACTGCTTCGAAGCCCCTTGAAAGTTGTTTAAGCGTGTTTTGAAATACGAGGAAACTGCTTCGAAGCACCTTGGAAGTTGTTTAAGCGTGTTTGGAAATACGAGGAAACTGCTTCGAAGTACCTTGAAAGTTGTTGCAGCGTGTTTGGAAATACGAGGAAACTGCTTCGAAGCACCTTGGAAGTTGTTTTAGCGTGTTTGGAAATACGAGGAAACTGCTTCGAAGCACCTTGGAAGTTGTTTAAGCGTGTTTGGAAATACGAGGAAACTGCTTCGAAGTACCTTGGAAGTTGTTTAAGCGTGTTTGGAAATACGAGGAAACTGCATCGAAGCCCCCTGAAAGTTGTTTAAGCGTGTTTGGAAATACGAGGAAACTGCATCGAAGCCCATTGAAAGTTGTTTAAGCGTGTTTGGAAATAGGAGGAAACTGCTTCAAAGCACCTTGGAAGTTGTTTAAGCGTGTTTGGAAATACGAGGAAACTGCATCGAAGCACCTTGAAAGTTGTTTTAGCGTGTTTGGAAATACGAGGAAACTGCTTCAAAGCACCTTGGAAGTTGTTTAAGCGTGTTTGGAAATACGAGGAAACTGCATCGAAGCCCCTTGAAAGTTGTTTAAGCGTGTTTGGAAATACGAGGAAACTGCTTCGAAGCCCCTTGAAAGTTGTTTAAGCGTGTTTGGAAATACGAGGAAACTGAATCGAAGCCCCTTGAAAGTTGTTTTAGCGTTATTGGAAATACGAGGAAACTGCTTCGAAGCACCTTGGAAGTTGTTTAAGCGTGTTTGGAAATACGAGGAAACTGCTTCGAAGCACCTTGGAAGTTGTTTAAGCGTGTTTGGAAATACGAGGAAACTGCTTCGAAGCACCTTGGAAGTTGTTTAAGCGTGTTTGGAAATACGAGGAAACTGCTTCGAAGTACCTTGAAAGTTGTTGCAGCGTGTTTGGAACTACGAGGAAACTGCTTCGAAGCCCGTTGAAAGTTGTTTTAGCGTGTTTGGAAATACGAGGAAACTGCTTCGAAGCACCTTGGAAGTTGTTTAAGCGTGTTTGGAAATACGAGGAAACTGCTTCGAAGCACCTTGGAAGTTGTTTAAGCGTGTTTGGAAATACGAGGAAACTGCTTCGAAGTACCTTGAAAGTTGTTGCAGCGTGTTTGGAAATACAAGGAAACTGCTTCGAAGTACCTTGAAAGTTGTTTAAGCGTGTTTTGAAACACGAGGAAACTGCTTCGAAGCCCCTTGAAAGTTGTTTTAGCGTGTTTTGAAATACGAGGAAACTGCTTCGAAGCACCTTGGAAGTTGTTTAAGCGTGTTTGGAAATACGAGGAAACTGCTTCGAAGCACCATGAAAGTTGTTTAAGCGTGTTTGGAAATACGAGGAAACTGCTTCGAAGCACCTTGGAAGTTGTTTAAGCGTGTTTGGAAATACGAGGAAACTGCTTCGAAGTACCTTGAAAGTTGTTGCAGCGTGTTTGGAAATACGAGGAAACTGCTTCGAAGTACCTTGAAAGTTGTTTAAGCGTGTTTTGAAATACGAGGAAACTGCTTCGAAGCCCCTTGAAAGTTGTTTAAGCGTGTTTTGAAATACGAGGAAACTGCTTCGAAGCACCTTGGAAGTTGTTTAAGCGTGTTTGGAAATACGAGGAAACTGCTTCGAAGCACCTTGGAAGTTGTTTAAGCGTAATTGGAAATACGAGGAAACTGCTTCGAAGCACCTTGGAAGTTGTTTTAGCGTGTTTGGAAATACGAGGAAACTGCTTCGAAGCACCTTGGAAGTTGTTTAAGCGTGTTTGGAAATACGAGGAAACTGCATCGAAGCCCATTGAAAGTTGTTTAAGCGTGTTTGGAAATAGGAGGAAACTGCTTCAAAGCACCTTGGAAGTTGTTTAAGCGTGTTTGGAAATACGAGGAAACTGCATCGAAGCACCTTGAAAGTTGTTTTAGCGTGTTTGGAAATACGAGGAAACTGCTTCAAAGCACCTTGGAAGTTGTTTAAGCGTGTTTGGAAATACGAGGAAACTGCATCGAAGCCCCTTGAAAGTTGTTTAAGCGTGTTTGGAAATACGAGGAAACTGCTTCGAAGCACCTTGGAAGTTGTTTAAGCGTGTTTGGAAATACGAGGAAACTGCTTCGAAGCACCTTGGAAGTTGTTTAAGCGTGTTTGGAAATACGAGGAAACTGCTTCGAAGTACCTTGAAAGTTGTTGCAGCGTGTTTGGAAATACGAGGAAACTGCTTCGAAGTACCTTGAAAGTTGTTTAAGCGTGTTTTGAAATACGAGGAAACTGCTTCGAAGCCCCTTGAAAGTTGTTTAAGCGTGTTTTGAAATACGAGGAAACTGCTTCGAAGCCCCTTGAAAGTTGTTTTAGCGTGTTTGGAAATACGAGGAAACTGCTTCGAAGCACCTTGGAAGTTGTTTAAGCGTGTTTGGAAATACGAGGAAACTGCTTCGAAGTACCTTGAAAGTTGTTGCAGCGTGTTTGGAAATACGAGGAAACTGCTTCGAAGTACCTTGGAAGTTGTTTAAGCGTGTTTGGAAATACGAGGAAACTGCTTCGAAGCACCTTGGAAGTTGTTTAAGCGTGTTTGGAAATACGAGGAAACTGCTTCGAAGTACCTTGAAAGTTGTTGCAGCGTGTTTGGAAATACGAGGAAACTGCTTCGAAGCCCCTTGAAAGTTGTTTAAGCGTGTTTTGAAATACGAGGAAACTGCTTCGAAGCCCCTTGAAAGTTGTTTTAGCGTGTTTGGAAATACGAGGAAACTGCTTCGAAGCACCTTGGAAGTTGTTTAAGCGTGTTTGGAAATACGAGGAAACTGCTTCGAAGTACCTTGAAAATTGTTGCAGCGTGTTTGGAAATACGAGGAAACTGCTTCGAAGCACCTTTTAAGTTGTTTAAGCGTGTTTGGAAATACGAGGAAACTGCTTCGAAGCACCTTGGAAGTTGTTTAAGCGTGTTTGGAAATACGAGGAAACTGCTTCGAAGTACCTTGAAAGTTGTTTAAGCGTGTTTTGAAATACGAGGAAACTGCTTCGAAGCCCCTTGAAAGTTGTTTAAGCGTGTTTTGAAATACGAGGAAACTGCTTCGAAGCACCTTGGAAGTTGTTTAAGCGTGTTTGGAAATACGAGGAAACTGCTTCGAAGCACCTTGGAAGTTGTTTAAGCGTGTTTTGAAATACGAGGAAACTGCTTCGAAGCCCCTTGAAAGTTGTTTTAGCGTGTTTGGAAATACGAGGAAACTGCTTCGAAGCACCTTGGAAGTTGTTTAAGCGTGTTTGGAAATACGAGGAAACTGCTTCGAAGCACCTAGGAAGTTGTTTAAGCGTGTTTGGAAATACGAGGAAACTGCTTCGAAGTACCTTGAAAGTTGTTGCAGCGTGTTTGGAAATACGAGGAAACTGCTTCGAAGCACCTTGGAAGTTGTTTAAGCGTGTTTGGAAATACGAGGAAACTGCTTCGAAGCACCTTGGAAGTTGTTTAAGCGTGTTTGGAAATACGAGGAAACTGCTTCGAAGTACCTTGAAAGTTGTTGCAGCGTGTTTGGAAATACGAGGAAACTGCTTCGAAGTACCTTGAAAGTTGTTTAAGCGTGTTTTGAAATACGAGGAAACTGCTTCGAAGCCCCTTGAAAGTTGTTTTAGCGTGTTTGGAAATACGAGGAAACTGCTTCGAAGCACCTTGGAAGTTGTTTAAGCGTGTTTGGAAATACGAGGAAACTGCTTCGAAGCACCTTGGAAGTTGTTTAAGCGTGTTTGGAAATACGAGGAAACTGCTTCGAAGTACCTTGAAAGTTGTTGCAGCGTGTTTGGAAATACGAGGAAACTGCTTCGAAGCACCTTGGAAGTTGTTTAAGCGTGTTTGGAAATACGAGGAAACTGCTTCGAAGCACCTTGGAAGTTGTTTAAGCGTGTTTGGAAATACGCGGAAACTGCTTCGAAGTACCTTGAAAGTTGTTGCAGCGTGTTTGGAAATACGAGGAAACTGCTTCGAAGTACCTTGAAAGTAGTTTAAGCGTGTTTTGAAATACGAGGAAACTGCTTCGAAGCCCCTTGAAAGTTGTTTAAGCGTGTTTTGAAATACGAGGAAACTGCTTCGAAGCACCTTGGAAGTTGTTTTAGCGTGTTTGGAAATACGAGGAAACTGCTTCGAAGCACCTTGGAAGTTGTTTAAGCGTGTTTGGAAATACGAGGAAACTGCTTCGAAGCACCTTGGAAGTTGTTTAAGCGTGTTTGGAAATACGAGGAAACTGCTTCGAAGCACCTTGGAAGTTGTTTAAGCGTGTTTGGAAATACGAGGAAACTGCTTCGAAGCACCTTGGAAGTTGTTTAAGCGTGTTTGGAAATACGAGGAAACTGCTTCGAAGTACCTTGGAAGTTGTTTAAGCGTGTTTGGAAATACGAGGAAACTGCTTCGAAGCCCGTTGAAAGTTGTTTTAGCGTGTTTGGAAATACGAGGAAACTGCTTCGAAGCACCTTGGAAGTTGTTTAAGCGTGTTTGGAAATACGAGGAAACTGCTTCAAAGCACCTTGGAAGTTGTTCCAGCGTGTTTGGACATACGAGGAAACTGCTTCGAAGCACCTTGGAAGTTGTTTAAGCGTGTTTGGAAATGCGAGGAAACTGCTTCGAAGCACCTTGGAAGTTGTTTTAGCGTGTTTGGAAATACGAGGAAACTTCTTCGAAGCACCTTGGAAGTTGTTTAAGCGTGTTTGGAAATACGAGGAAACTGAATCGAAGCCCCTTGAAAGTTGTTTTAGCGTAATTGGAAACACGAGGAAACTGCTTCGAAGCACCTTGGAAGTTGTTTTAGCGTGTTTGGAAATACGAGGAAACTGCTTCGAAGCACCTTGGAAGTTGTTTAAGCGTGTTTGGAAATACGAGGAAACTGCTTCGAAGCACCTTGAAAGTTGTTTAAGCGTGTTTGGAAATACGAGGAAACTGAATCGAAGCCCCTTGAAAGTTGTTTTAGCGTAATTGGAAATACGAGGAAACTGCTTCGAAGCACCTTGGAAGTTGTTTTAGCGTGTTTGGAAATACGAGGAAACTGCTTCGAAGCACCTTGGAAGTTGTTTAAGCGTGTTTGGAAATACGAGGAAACTGCTTCGAAGCACCTTGGAAGTTGTTTAAGCGTAATTGGAAATACGAGGAAACTGCTTCGAAGCACCTTGGAAGTTGTTTTAGCGTGTTTGGAAATACGAGGAAACTGCTTCGAAGCCCCTTGAAAGTTGTTTAAGCGTGTTTTGAAATACGAGGAAACTGCTTCGAAGCCCATTGAAAGTTGTTTAAGCGTGTTTGGAAATAGGAGGAAACTGCTTCAAAGCACCTTGGAAGTTGTTTAAGCGTGTTTGGAAATACGAGGAAACTGCTTCGAAGCACCTTGGAAGTTGTTTAAGCGTGTTTGGAAATACGAGGAAACTGCATCGAAGCCCGTTGAAAGTTGTTTAAGCGTGTTTGGAAATACGAGGAAACTGCTTCAAAGCACCTTGGAAGTTGTTTAAGCGTGTTTGGAAATACGAGGAAACTGCATCGAAGCCCCTTGAAAGTTGTTTAAGCGTGTTTGGAAATACGAGGAAACTGCTTCGAAGCCCCTTGAAAGTTGTTTAAGCGTGTTTGGAAATACGAGGAAACTGAATCGAAGCCCCTTGAAAGTTGTTTTAGCGTAATTGGAAATACGAGGAAACTGCTTCGAAGCACCTTGGAAGTTGTTTTAGCGTGTTTGGAAATACGAGGAAACTGCTTCGAAGCACCTTGGAAGTTGTTTAAGCGTGTTTGGAAATACGAGGAAACTGCTTCGAAGCACCTTGGAAGTTGTTTAAGCGTAATTGGAAATACGAGGAAACTGCTTCGAAGCACCTTGGAAGTTGTTTTAGCGTGTTTGGAAATACGAGGAAACTGCTTCGAAGCCCCTTGAAAGTTGTTTAAGCGTGTTTTGAAATACGAGGAAACTGCTTCGAAGCCCATTGAAAGTTGTTTAAGCGTGTTTGGAAATAGGAGGAAACTGCTTCAAAGCACCTTGGAAGTTGTTTAAGCGTGTTTGGAAATACGAGGAAACTGCTTCGAAGCACCTTGGAAGTTGTTTAAGCGTGTTTGGAAATACGAGGAAACTGCTTCGAAGCACCTTGAAAGTTGTTTTAGCGTGTTTGGAAATACGAGGAAACTGCTTCAAAGCACCTTGGAAGTTGTTTAAGCGTGTTTGGAAATACGAGGAAACTGCATCGAAGCCCCTTGAAAGTTGTTTAAGCGTGTTTGGAAATACGAGGAAACTGCTTCGAAGCCCCTTGAAAGTTGTTTAAGCGTGTTTGGAAATACGAGGAAACTGAATCGAAGCCCCTTGAAAGTTGTTTTAGCGTAATTGGAAATACGAGGAAACTGCTTCGAAGCACCTTGGAAGTTGTTTAAGCGTGTTTGGAAATACGAGGAAACTGCTTCGAAGCACCTTGGAAGTTGTTTAAGCGTGTTTGGAAATACGAGGAAACTGCTTCGAAGCACCTTGGAAGTTGTTTAAGCGTGTTTGGAAATACGAGGAAACTGCTTCGAAGTACCTTGAAAGTTGTTGCAGCGTGTTTGGAAATACGAGGAAACTGCTTCGAAGCACCTTGGAAGTTGTTTAAGCGTGTTTGGAAATACGAGGAAACTGCTTCGAAGCACCTTGGAAGTTGTTTAAGCGTGTTTGGAAATACGAGGAAACTGCTTCGAAGTACCTTGAAAGTTGTTGCAGCGTGTTTGGAAATACGAGGAAACTGCTTCGAAGCCCCTTGAAAGTTGTTTAAGCGTGTTTTGAAATACGAGGAAACTGCTTCGAAGCCCCTTGAAAGTTGTTTTAGCGTGTTTGGAAATACGAGGAAACTGCTTCGAAGCACCTTGGAAGTTGTTTAAGCGTGTTTGGAAATACGAGGAAACTGCTTCGAAGTACCTTGAAAGTTGTTGCAGCGTGTTTGGAAATACGAGGAAACTGCTTCGAAGCACCTTGGAAGTTGTTTAAGCGTGTTTGGAAATACGAGGAAACTGCTTCGAAGCACCTTGGAAGTTGTTTAAGCGTGTTTGGAAATACGAGGAAACTGCTTCGAAGTACCTTGAAAGTTGTTTAAGCGTGTTTTGAAATACGAGGAAACTGCTTCGAAGCCCCTTGAAAGTTGTTTAAGCGTGTTTTGAAATACGAGGAAACTGCTTCGAAGCACCTTGGAAGTTGTTTAAGCGTGTTTGGAAATACGAGGAAACTGCTTCGAAGTACCTTGAAAGTTGTTGCAGCGTGTTTGGAAATACGAGGAAACTGCTTCGAAGTACCTTGAAAGTTGTTTAAGCGTGTTTTGAAATACGAGGAAACTGCTTCGAAGTACCTTGAAAGTTGTTGCAGCGTATTTGGAAATACGAGGAAACTGCTTCGAAGTACCTTGAAAGTTGTTGCAGCGTGTTTGGAAATACGAGGAAACTGCTTCGAAGCCCCTTGAAAGTTGTTTAAGCGTGTTTTGAAATACGAGGAAACTGCTTCGAAGCCCCTTGAAAGTTGTTTTAGCGTGTTTGGAAATACGAGGAAACTGCTTCGAAGCACCTTGGAAGTTGTTTAAGCGTGTTTGGAAATACGAGGAAACTGCTTCGAAGTACCTTGAAAGTTGTTGCAGCGTGTTTGGAAATACGAGGAAACTGCTTCGAAGCCCCTTGAAAGTTGTTTTAGCGTGTTTGGAAATACGAGGAAACTGCTTCGAAGCACCTTGGAAGTTGTTTAAGCGTGTTTGGAAATACGAGGAAACTGCTTCGAAGCACCTTGGAAGTTGTTTAAGCGTGTTTGGAAATACGAGGAAACTGCATCGAAGCCCCTTGAAAGTTGTTTAAACGTGTTTGGAAATACGAGGAAACTGCTTCGAAGCACCTTGAAAGTTGTTTAAGCGTGTTTGGAAATACGAGGAAACTGCTTCGAAGCACCTTGGAAGTTGTTTAAGCGTGTTTGGAAATACGAGGAAACTGCATCGAAGCCCGTTGAAAGTTGTTTTAGCGTGTTTGGAAATACGAGGAAACTGCTTCGAAGTACCTTGAAAGTTGTTGCAGCGTATTTGGAAATACGAGGAAACTGCTTCGAAGTACCTTGGAAGTTGTTTTAGCGTGTTTGGAAATACGAGAAAACTGCTTCAAAGCACCTTGGAAGTTGTTTAAGCGTGTTTGGAAATACGAGGAAACTGCTTCGAAGCACCTTGGAAGTTGTTTTAGCGTGTTTGGAAATACGAGAAAACTGCTTCAAAGCACCTTGGAAGTTGTTTAAGCGTGTTTGGAAATACGAGGAAACTGCTTCAAAGCACCTTGGAAGTTGTTTAAGCGTGTTTGGAAATACGAGGAAACTGCTTCGAAGCACCTTGAAAGTTGTTTAAGCGTGTTTGGAAATACGAGGAAACTGCTTCAAA
Organism: Anopheles ziemanni; assembly: GCF_943734765.1. NCBI lineage: Eukaryota > Metazoa > Arthropoda > Insecta > Diptera > Culicidae > Anopheles > Anopheles ziemanni. The sequence goes on from NW_026690088.1 coordinate 403,285, forward strand.
GCACCTTGAAAGTTGTTGCAGCGTGTTTGGAAATACGAGGAAACTGCTTCGAAGTACCTTGAAAGTTGTTGCAGCGTGTTTGGAAATACGAGCAAACTGCTTCGAAGCACCTTGAAAGTTGTTTCAGCGTGTTTGGAAATACGAGAAAACTGCTTCAAAGCACCTTGAAAGTTGTTTAAGCGTGTTTGGAAATACGGGGAAACTGCTTCGAAGCACCTTGAAAGTTGTTTAGGCGTGTTTGGAAATACGAGGAAACTGCTTCGAAGCCCCTTGAAAGTTGTTTTAGCGTGTTTGGAAATACGAGGAAACTGCTTCGAAGTACCTTGAAAGTTGTTGCAGCGTGTTTGGAAATACGAGGAAACTGCTTCGAAGCCCCTTGAAATTTGTTTAAGCGTGTTTGGAAATACGAGGAAACTGCATCGAAGCCCCTTGAAAGTTGATGCAGCGTGTTTGGAAATACGAGGAAACTGCTTCGAAGCACCTTGGAAGTTGTTTCAGCGTGTTTGGAAATACGAGAAAACTGCTTCAAAGCACCTTGAAAGTTGTTTAAGCGTGTTTGGAAATACGAGGAAACTGCTTCGAAGCACCTTGAAAGTTGTTTCAACGTGGTTGGAAGTACGAGGAAAGTGCTTCGAAGAACCTTGAAAAATGTTTCAACGTGGTTGGAAGTACGAGGAAAGTGCTTCGAAGCACCTTGAAAGTTGTTTCAACGTGGTTGGAAGTACGAGGAAAGAGCTTCGAAGCACCTTGAAAGTTGTTTCAACGTGGTTGGAAGTACGAGGAAACTGCTTCAAAGCACCTTGGAAGTTGTTTTAGCGTGTTTGGAAATACGAGGAAACTGCATCGAAGCCCCTTGAAATTTGTTTAAGCGTGTTTGGAAATACGAGGAAACTGAATTGAAGCCCCTTGAAAGTTGTTTTAGCGTAATTGGAAATACGAGGAAACTGCTTCGAAGCACCATGGAAGTTGTTTAAGCGTGTTTGGAAATACGAGGAAACTGCTTCGAAGCACCTTGGAAGTTGTTTTAGCGTGTTTGGAAATACGAGCAAACTGCTTCGAAGCACCTTGAAAGTTGTTTCAGCGTGTTTGGAAATACGAGAAAACTGCTTCGAAGCACCTTGAAAGTTGTTTAGGCGTGTTTGGAAATACGAGGAAACTGCTTCGAAGCACCTTGAAAGTTGTTTTAGCGTGTTTGGAAATACGAGAAAACTGCTTCGAAGCACCTTGGAAGTTGTTTAAGCGTGTTTGGAAATACGAGGAAACTGCATCGAAGCCCGTTGAAAGTTGCTTTAGCGTGTTTGGAAATACGAGGAAACTGCTTCGAAGTACCTTGAAAGTTGTTTAAGCGTGTTTGGAAATACGAGGAAACTGCTTCGAAGCACCTAGGAAGTTGTTGCTGCGTGTTTGGAAATACGAGGAAACTGAATCGAAGCCCCTTGAAAGTTGTTTTAGCGTAATTTGAAATACGAGGAAACTGCTTCGAAGTACCTTGAAAGTTGTTGCTGCGTGTTAGGAAATACGAGGAAACTGCTTCGAAGTACCTTGAAAGTTGTTGCAGCGTGTTTGGAAATACGAGGAAACTGCTTCGAAGTACCTTGAAAGTTGTTGCAGCGTGTTTGGAAATACGAGGAAACTGCTTCGAAGTACCTTGAAAGTTGTTGCAGCGTGTTTGGAAATACGAGGAAACTGCATCGAAGCACCTAGGAAGTTGTTGCTGCGTGTTTGGAAATACGAGGAAACTGAATCGAAGCCCCTTGAAAGTTGTTTTAGCGTAATTGGAAATACGAGGAAACTGCTTCGAAGTACCTTGAAAGTTGTTGCTGCGTGTTAGGAAATACGAGGAAACTGCTTCGAAGCACCTTAAAAGTTGTTTTAGCGTGTTTTGAAATACGAGGAAACTGCTTCGAAGCACCTTGGAAGTTGTTTAAGCGTGTTTGGAAATACGAGGAAACTGCTTCGAAGCACCTTGGAAGTTGTTTAAGCGTGTTTGGAAATACGAGGAAACTGCTTCGAAGCACCTTGAAAGTTGTTTAAGCGTGTTTGGAAATACGAGGAAACTGCTTCGAAGCACCTTGGAAGTTGTTTAAGCGTGTTTGGAAATACGAGGAAACTGCTTCGAAGTACCTTGAAAGTTGTTTAAGCGTGTTTGGAAATACGAGGAAACTGCTTCGAAGCACCTTGGAAGTTGTTTAAGCGTGTTAGGAAATACGAGGAAACTGCTTCGAAGCACCTTAAAAGTTGTTTTAGCGTGTTTTGAAATACGAGGAAACTGCTTCGAAGCACCTTGGAAGTTGTTTAAGCGTGTTTGGAAATACGAGGAAACTGCTTCGAAGTACCTTGAAAGTTGTTGCAGCGTGTTTGGAAATACGAGGAAACTGCTTCGAAGTACCTTGAAAGTTGTTGCAGCGTGTTTGGAAATACGAGGAAACTGCATCGAAGCCCCTTGAAAGTTGTTTTAGCGTAATTGGAAATACGAGGAAACTGCTTCGAAGTACCTTGAAAGTTGTTGCTGCGTGTTAGGAAATACGAGGAAACTGCTTCGAAGCACCTTAAAAGTTGTTTTAGCGTGTTTTGAAATACGAGGAAACTGCTTCGAAGCACCTTGGAAGTTGTTTAAGCGTGTTTGGAAATACGAGGAAACTGCTTCGAAGCACCTTGGAAGTTGTTTAAGCGTGTTTGGAAATACGAGGAAACTGCTTCGAAGCACCTTGGAAGTTGTTTAAGCGTGTTTGGAAATACGAGGAAACTGCATCGAAGCCCGTTGAAAGTTGTTTAAGCGTGTTTGGAAATACTAGGAAACTGCTTCGAAGCACCTTGAAAGTTGTTTAAGCGTGTTTGGAAATACGAGGAAACTGCTTCGAAGCACCTTGGAAGTTGTTTAAGCGTGTTTGGAAATACGAGGAAACTGCTTCGAAGCACCTTGAAAGTTGTTTAAGCGTGTTTGGAAATACGAGGAAACTGCTTCGAAGCACCTTGGAAGTTGTTTAAGCGTGTTTGGAAATACGAGGAAACTGCATCGAAGCCCGTTGAAAGTTGTTTTAGCGTAATTGGAAATACGAGGAAACTGCTTCGAAGTACCTTGAAAGTTGTTGCAGCGTGTTTGGAAATACGAGGAAACTGCATCGAAGCCCCTTGAAAGTTGTTTTAGCGTAATTGGAAATACGAGGAAACTGCTTCGAAGTACCTTGAAAGTTGTTGCTGCGTGTTAGGAAATACGAGGAAACTGCTTCGAAGCACCTTAAAAGTTGTTTTAGCGTGTTTTGAAATACGAGGAAACTGCTTCGAAGCACCTTGGAAGTTGTTTAAGCGTGTTTGGAAATACGAGGAAACTGCTTCGAAGCACCTTGGAAGTTGTTTAAGCGTGTTTGGAAATACGAGGAAACTGCATCGAAGCCCGTTGAAAGTTGTTTTAACGTGTTTGGAAATACGAGGAAACTGCTTCGAAGTACCTTGAAAGTTGTTTAAGCGTGTTTGGAAATACGAGGAAACTGCTTCGAAGCACCTTGGAAGTTGTTTAAGCGTGTTTGGAAATACGAGGAAACTGCTTCGAAGTACCTTGAAAGTTGTTGCAGCGTGTTTGGAAATACGAGGAAACTGCTTCGAAGTACCTTGAAAGTTGTTGCAGCGTGTTTGGAAATACGAGGAAACTGCTTCGAAGCACCTTAAAAGTTGTTTTAGCGTGTTTTGAAATACGAGGAAACTGCTTCGAAGCACCTTGGAAGTTGTTTAAGCGTGTTTGGAAATACGAGGAAACTGCTTCGAAGCACCTTGAAAGTTGTTTAAGCGTGTTTGGAAATACGAGGAAACTGCTTCGAAGCACCTTGAAAGTTGTTTAAGCGTGTTTGGAAATACGAGGAAACTGCTTCGAAGCACCTTGGAAGTTGTTTAAGCGTGTTTGGAAATACGAGGAAACTGCTTCGAAGTACCTTGAAAGTTGTTTAAGCGTGTTTGGAAATACTAGGAAACTGCTTCGAAGCACCTTGGAAGTTGTTTAAGCGTGTTAGGAAATACGAGGAAACTGCTTCGAAGCACCTTAAAAGTTGTTTTAGCGTGTTTTGAAATACGAGGAAACTGCTTCGAAGCACCTTGGAAGTTGTTTAAGCGTGTTTGGAAATACGAGGAAACTGCTTCGAAGTACCTTGAAAGTTGTTGCAGCGTGTTTGGAAATACGAGGAAACTGCTTCGAAGTACCTTGAAAGTTGTTGCAGCGTGTTTGGAAATACGAGGAAACTGCATCGAAGCCCCTTGAAAGTTGTTTTAGCGTAATTGGAAATACGAGGAAACTGCTTCGAAGTACCTTGAAAGTTGTTGCTGCGTGTTAGGAAATACGAGGAAACTGCTTCGAAGCACCTTAAAAGTTGTTTTAGCGTGTTTTGAAATACGAGGAAACTGCTTCGAAGCACCTTGGAAGTTGTTTAAGCGTGTTTGGAAATACGAGGAAACTGCTTCGAAGCACCTTGGAAGTTGTTTAAGCGTGTTTGGAAATACGAGGAAACTGCTTCGAAGCACCTTGGAAGTTGTTTAAGCGTGTTTGGAAATACGAGGAAACTGCATCGAAGCCCGTTGAAAGTTGTTTAAGCGTGTTTGGAAATACGAGGAAACTGCTTCGAAGCACCTTGAAAGTTGTTTAAGCGTGTTTGGAAATACTAGGAAACTGCTTCGAAGCACCTTGGAAGTTTTTTAAGCGTGTTTGGAAATACGAGGAAACTGCTTCGAAGCACCTTGAAAGTTGTTTAAGCGTGTTTGGAAATACGAGGAAACTGCTTCGAAGCACCTTGGAAGATGTTTAAGCGTGTTTGGAAATACGAGGAAACTGCATCGAAGCCCGTTGAAAGTTGTTTTAGCGTAATTGGAAATACGAGGAAACTGCTTCGAAGTACCTTGAAAGTTGTTGCAGCGTGTTTGGAAATACGAGGAAACTGCATCGAAGCCCCTTGAAAGTTGTTTTAGCGTAATTGGAAATACGAGGAAACTGCTTCGAAGTACCTTGAAAGTTGTTGCTGCGTGTTAGGAAATACGAGGAAACTGCTTCGAAGCACCTTAAAAGTTGTTTTAGCGTGTTTTGAAATACGAGGAAACTGCTTCGAAGCACCTTGGAAGTTGTTTAAGCGTGTTTGGAAATACGAGGAAACTGCTTCGAAGCACCTTGGAAGTTGTTTAAGCGTGTTTGGAAATACGAGGAAACTGCATCGAAGCCCGTTGAAAGTTGTTTTAACGTGTTTGGAAATACGAGGAAACTGCTTCGAAGTACCTTGAAAGTTGTTTAAGCGTGTTTGGAAATACGAGGAAACTGCTTCGAAGCACCTTGGAAGTTGTTTAAGCGTGTTTGGAAATACGAGGAAACTGCTTCGAAGTACCTTGAAAGTTGTTGCAGCGTGTTTGGAAATACGAGGAAACTGCTTCGAAGTACCTTGAAAGTTGTTGCAGCGTGTTTGGAAATACGAGGAAACTGCTTCGAAGCACCTTAAAAGTTGTTTTAGCGTGTTTTGAAATACGAGGAAACTGCTTCGAAGCACCTTGGAAGTTGTTTAAGCGTGTTTGGAAATACGAGGAAACTGCTTCGAAGCACCTTGGAAGTTGTTTAAGCGTGTTTGGAAATACGAGGAAACTGCTTCGAAGCACCTTGAAAGTTGTTTAAGCGTGTTTGGAAATACGAGGAAACTGCTTCGAAGCACCTTGGAAGTTGTTTAAGCGTGTTTGGAAATACGAGGAAACTGCTTCGAAGCCCGTTGAAAGTTGTTTTAGCGTGTTTGGAAATACGAGGAAACTGCTTCGAAGTACCTTGAAAGTTGTTGCAGCGTGTTTGGAAATACGAGGAAACTGCTTCGAAGTAGCTTGAAAGTTGTTTAAGCGTGTTTGGAAATACGAGGAAACTGCTTCGAAGCACCTAGGAAGTTGTTTAAGCGTGTTTGGAAATACGAGGAAACTGAATCGAAGCCCCTTGAAAGTTGTTTTAGCGTAATTGGAAATACGAGGAAACTGCTTCGAAGTACCTTGAAAGTTGTTGCTGCGTGTTAGGAAATACGAGGAAACTGCTTCGAAGCACCTTAAAAGTTGTTTTAGCGTGTTTTGAAATACGAGGAAACTGCTTCGAAGCACCTTGGAAGTTGTTTAAGCGTGTTTGGAAATACGAGGAAACTGCTTCGAAGCACCTTGGAAGTTGTTTAAGCGTGTTTGGAAATACGAGGAAACTGCATCGAAGCCCGTTGAAAGTTGTTTTAGCGTGTTTGGAAATACGAGGAAACTGCTTCGAAGTACCTTGAAAGTTGTTGCAGCGTGTTTGGAAATACGAGGAAACTGCTTCGAAGTAGCTTGAAAGTTGTTTAAGCGTGTTTGGAAATACGAGGAAACTGCTTCGAAGCACCTAGGAAGTTGTTTAAGCGTGTTTGGAAATACGAGGAAACTGAATCGAAGCCCCTTGAAAGTTGTTTTAGCGTAATTGGAAATACGAGGAAACTGCTTCGAAGTACCTTGAAAGTTGTTGCAGCGTGTTTGGAAATACGAGGAAACTGCTTCGAAGTACCTTGAAAGTTGTTGCAGCGTGTTTGGAAATACGAGGAAACTGCTTCGAAGTACCTTGAAAGTTGTTGCAGCGTGTTTGGAAATACGAGGAAACTGCTTCGAAGTACCTTGAAAGTTGTTGCAGCGTGTTTTAAAATACGAGGAAACTGCTTCGAAGCACCTTAAAAGTTGTTTTAGCGTGTTTTGAAATACGAGGAAACTGCTTCGAAGCACCTTGGAAGTTGTTTAAGCGTGTTTGGAAATACGAGAAAACTGCTTCGAAGCACCTTGAAAGTTGTTTAAGCGTGTTTGGAAATACGAGGAAACTGCTTCGAAGCACCTTGGAAGTTGTTTAAGCGTGTTTGGAAATACGAGGAAACTGCATCGAAGCCCGTTGAAAGTTGTTTTAGCGTGTTTGGAAATACGAGGAAACTGCTTCGAAGTACCTTGAAAGTTGTTGCAGCGTGTTTGGAAATACGAGGAAACTGCTTCGAAGTACCTTGAAAGTTGTTTTAGCGTGTTTTGAAATACGAGGAAACTGCTTCGAAGCACCTTGGAAGTTGTTTAAGCGTGTTTGGAAATACGAGGAAACTGCTTCGAAGCACCTTGGAAGCTGTTTAAGCGTGTTTGGAAATACGAGGAAACTGCTTCGAAGCACCTTAAAAGTTGTTTTAGCGTGTTTTGAAATACGAGGAAACTGCTTCGAAGCACCTTGGAAGTTGCTTAAGCGTGTTTGGAAATACGAGGAAACTGCTTCGAAGTACCTTGAAAATTGTTGCTGCGTGTTAGGAAATACGAGGAAACTGCTTCGAAGCACCTTAAAAGTTGTTTTAGCGTGTTTTGAAATACGAGGAAACTGCTTCGAAGCACCTTGGAAGTTGTTTAAGCGTGTTTGGAAATACGAGGAAACTGCATCGAAGCCCCTTGAAAGTTGTTTTAGCGTGTTTGGAAATACGAGGAAACTGCTTCGAAGCACCTTGAAAGTTGTTTAAGCGTGTTTGGAAATACGAGGAGACTGCTTCGAAGCACCTTGCAAGTTGTTTAAGCGTGTTTGGAAATACGAGGAGACTGCTTCGAAGCACCTTGAAAGTTGTTTAAGCGTGTTTGGAAATACGAGGAAACTGCTTCGAAGTACCTTGAAAGTTGTTGCAGCGTGTTTGGAAATACGAGGAAACTGCTTCGAAGTACCTTGAAAGTTGTTGCAGCGCGTTTGGAAATACGAGGAAACTGCTTCGAAGCACCTTAAAAGTTGTTTTAGCGTGTTTTGAAATACGAGGAAACTGCTTCGAAGCACCTTGGAAGTTGTTTAAGCGTGTTTGGAAATACGAGGAAACTGCTTCGAAGCACCTTGGAAGTTGTTTCAGCGTGTTTGGAAATACGAGGAAACTGCTTCGAAGCACCTTGAAAGTTGTTTAAGCGTGTTTGGAAATACGAGGAAACTGCTTCGAAGCACCTAGGAAGTTGTTTAAGCGTGTTTGGAAATACGAGGAAACTGAATCGAAGCCCCTTGAAAGTTGTTTTAGCGTAATTGGAAATACGAGGAAACTGCTTCGAAGTACCTTGAAAGTTGTTGCTGCGTGTTAGGAAATACGAGGAAACTGCTTCGAAGCACCTAGGAAGTTGTTTAAGCGTGTTTGGAAATACGAGGAAACTGAATCGAAGCCCCTTGAAAGTTGTTTCAGCGTAATTGGAAATACGAGGAAACTGCTTCGAAGCACCTTAAAAGTTGTTTGAGCGTGTTTGGAAATACGAGGAAACTGCTTCGAAGCACCTTAAAAGTTGTTTTAGCGTGTTTTGAAATACGAGGAAACTGCTTCGAAGCACCTTGGAAGTTGTTTAAGCGTGTTTGGAAATACGAGGAAACTGCTTCGAAGCACCTTGGAAGTTGTTTCAGCGTGTTTGGAAATACGAGGAAACTGCTTCGAAGCACCTTAGAAATTGTTTTAGCGTGTTTGGAAATACGAGGAAACTGCTTCGAAGCACCTTGGAAGTTGTTTAAGCGTGTTTGGAAATACGAGGAAACTGCTTCGAAGCACCTTGGAAGTTGTTTCAGCGTGTTTGGAAATACGAGGAAACTGCTTCAAAGCACCTTGAAAGTTGTTTAAGCGTGTTTGGAAATACGAGGAAACTGAATCGAAGCCCCTTGAAAGTTGTTTTAGCGTAATTGGAAATACGAGGAAACTGCTTCGAAGTACCTTGAAAGTTGTTGCTGCGTGTTAGGAAATACGAGGAAACTGCTTCGAAGCACCTTAGAAGTTGTTTTAGCGTGTTTTGAAATACGAGGAAACTGCTTCGAAGCACCGTGGAAGTTGTTTAAGCGTGTTTGGAAATACGAGGAAACTGCTTCGAAGCACCTAGGAAGTTGTTTAAGCGTGTTTGGAAATACGAGGAAACTGCTTCGAAGCACCTTAGAAGTTGTTTAAGCGTGTTTGGAAATACGAGGAAACTGAATCGAAGCCCCTTGAAAGTTGTTTTAGCGTGTTTGGAAATACGAGGAAACTGCTTCGAAGCACCTAGGAAGTTGTTTAAGCGTGTTTGGAAATACGAGGAAACTGCTTCGAAGCACCTTGGAAGTTGTTTTAGCGTGTTTTGAAATACGAGGAAACTGCTTCGAAGCACCTTGGAAGTTGTTTAAGCGTGTTTGGAAATACGAGGAAACTGCTTCGAAGCACCTAGGAAGTTGTTTAAGCGTGTTTGGAAATACGAGGAAACTGCTTCGAAGCACCTTAGAAGTTGTTTTAGCGTGTTTGGAAATACGAGGAAACTGCATCGAAGCCCCTTGAAAGTTGTTTTAGCGTGTTTGGAAATACGAGAAAACTGCTTCAAAGCACCTTGAAAGTTGTTTAAGCGTGTTTGGAAATACGAGGAAACTGCTTCGAAGCACCTTAGAAGTTGTTTTAGCGTGTTTGGAAATACGAGGAAACTGCTTCGAAGCACTTTAGAAATTGTTTTAGCGTGTTTGGAAATACGAGGAAACTGCTTCGAAGCACCTTGGAAGTTGTTTAAGCGTGTTTGGAAATACGAGGAAACTGCTTCGAAGCACCTTGGAAGTTGTTTCAAAGTGTTTGGAAATACGAGGAAACTGCATCGAAGCCCCTTGAAAGTTGTTTTAGCGTGTTTGGAAATACGAGAAAACTGCTTCAAAGCACCTTGAAAGTTGTTTAAGCGTGTTTGGAAATACGAGGAAACTGCTTCGAAGCACCTTAAAAGTTGCTTTAGCGTGTTTTGAAATACGAGGAAACTGCTTCGAAGCACCTTGGAAGTTGTTTAAGCGTGTTTGGAAATACGAGGAAACTGCTTCGAAGCACCTAGGAAGTTGTTTAAGCGTGTTTGGAAATACGAGGAAACTGAATCGAAGCCCCTTGAAAGTTGTTCCGGCGTAATTGGAAATACGAGGAAACTGCTTCGAAGTACCTTGAAAGTTGTTGCTGCGTGTTAGGAAATACGAGGAAACTGCTTCGAAGCACCTTAAAAGTTGTTTAAGCGTGTTTTGAAATACGAGGAAACTGCTTCGAAGCACCTTGGAAGTTGTTTAAGCGTGTTTGGAAATACGAGGAAACTGCTTCGAAGCACCTTGGAAGTTGTTTCAGCGTGTTTGGAAATACGAGGAAACTGCATCGAAGCCCCTTGAAAGTTGTTTTAGCGTGTTTGGAAATACGAGAAAACTGCTTCAAAGCACCTTGAAAGTTGTTTAAGCGTGTTTGGAAATACGAGGAAACTGCTTCGAAGCACCTTGGAAGTTGTTTAAGCGTGTTTGGAAATACGAGGAAACTGCTTCGAAGCACCTTGAAAGTTGTTTAAGCGTGTTTGGAAATACGAGGAAACTGCTTCGAAGCACCTTAAAAGTTGTTTTAGCGTGTTTTGAAATACGAGGAAACTGCTTCGAAGCACCTTGGAAGTTGTTTAAGCGTGTTTGGAAATACGAGGAAACTGCTTCGAAGCACCTTGAAAGTTGTTTTAGCGTGTTTGGAAATACGAGAAAACTGCTTCAAAGCACCTTGAAAGTTGTTTAAGCGTGTTTGGAAATACGAGGAAACTGCTTCGAAGCACCTTAAAAGTTGCTTTAGCGTGTTTTGAAATACGAGGAAACTGCTTCGAAGCACCTTGGAAGTTGTTTAAGCGTGTTTGGAAATACGAGGAAACTGCTTCGAAGCACCTTGGAAGTTGTTTCAGCGTGTTTGGAAATACGAGGAAACTGCTTCGAAGCACCTTGGAAGTTGTTTAAGCGTGTTTGGAAATACGAGGAAACTGCTTCGAAGCACCTAGGAAGTTGTTTAAGCGTGTTTGGAAATACGAGGAAACTGAATCGAAGCCCCTTGAAAGTTGTTCCGGCGTAATTGGAAATATGAGGAAACTGCTTCGAAGTACCTTGAAAGTTGTTGCTGCGTGTTAGGAAATACGAGGAAACTGCTTCGAAGCACCTTAAAAGTTGTTTTAGCGTGTTTTGAAATACGAGGAAACTGCTTCGAAGCACCTTGGAAGTTGTTTAAGCGTGTTTGGAAATACGAGGAAACTGCTTCGAAGCACCTTGGAAGTTGTTTAAGCGTGTTTGGAAATACGAGGAAACTGCTTCGAAGCACCTTGAAAGTTGTTTAAGCGTGTTTGGAAATACGAGGAAACTGCTTCGAAGCACCTTAAAAGTTGTTTTAGCGTGTTTTGAAATACGAGGAAACTGCTTCGAAGCACCTTGGAAGTTGTTTAAGCGTGTTTGGAAATACGAGGAAACTGCTTCGAAGCACCTTGGAAGTTGTTTAAGCGTGTTTGGAAATACGAGGAAACTGCTTCGAAGCACCTAGGAAGTTGTTTAAGCGTGTTTGGAAATACGAGGAAACTGAATCGAAGCCCCTTGAAAGTTGTTCCGGCGTAATTGGAAATACGAGGAAACTGCTTCGAAGTACCTTGAAAGTTGTTTTAGCGTGTTTGGAAATACGAGGAAACTGCTTCGAAGCACCTTAAAAGTTGTTTTAGCGTGTTTGGAAATACGAGGAAACTGCTTCGAAGCACCTTAAAAGTTGTTTTAGCGTGTTTGGAAATACGAGGAAACTGCTTCGAAGCACCTTAGAAGTTGTTTTAGCGTGTTTGGAAATACGAGGAATCTGCTTCGAAGCACCTTCGAAGTTGTTTTAGCGTGTTTGGAAATACGAGGAAACTGCTTCGAAGCACCTTAGAAATTGTTTTAGCGTGTTTGGAAATACGAGGAAACTGCTTCGAAGCACCTTAGAAATTGTTTTAGCGTGTTTGGAAATACGAGGAAACTGCTTCGAAGCACCTTGGAAGTTGTTTTAGCGTGTTTGGAAATACGAGGAAACTGCTTCGAAGCACCTTGGAAGTTGTTTTAGCGTGTCTGGAAATACGAGAAAACTGCTTCAAAGCACCTTGGAAGTTGTTTAAGCGTGTTTGGAAATACGAGGAAACTGCTTCGAAGCACCTTAAAAGTTGTTTTAGCGTGTTTGGAAATACGAGGAAACTGCTTCGAAGCACCTTAGAAGTTGTTTTAGCGTGTTTGGAAATACGAGGAAACTGCTTCGGAGCACCTTCGAAAGTGTTTTAGCGTGTTTGCAAATACGAGGAAACTGCTTTGAAGCACCTTCGAAAGTGTTTTAGCGTGTTTGGAAATACGAGGAAACTGCTTCGAAGCACCTTAGAAGTTGTTTTAGCGTGTTTGGAAATACGAGGAAACTGCTTCGAAGCACCTTAAGAGTTGTTTTAGCGTGTTTGCAAATACGAGGAAACTGCTTTGAAGCACCTTCGAAAGTGTTTTAGCGTGTTTGGAAATACGAGGAAACTGCTTCGAAGCACCTTGGAAGTTGTTTTAGCGTGTTTGGAAATACGAGGAAACTGCTTCGGAGCACCTTAGAAGTTGTTTTAGCGTGTTTGGAAATACGAGGAAACTGGTTCGGAGCACCTTAGAAGTTGTTTTAGCGTGTTTGGAAATACGAGGAAACTGGTTCGGAGCACCTTAGAAGTTGTTTTAGCGTGTTTGGAAATACGAGGAAACTGCATCGAAGCCCCTTGAAAGTTGTTTAAACGAGTTTGGAAATACGAGGAAACTGCTTCGAAGCACCTTGGAAGTTGTTTTAGCGTGTTTGAAAATACGAGAAAACTGCTTCAAAGCACCTTGGAAGTTGTTTAAGCGTGTTTGGAAATACGAGGAAACTGCTTCGAAGCACCTTAGAAATTGTTTTAGCGTGTTTGGAAATACGAGGAATCTGCTTCGAAGCACCTTCGAAGTTGTTTTAGCGTGTTTGGAAATACGAGGAAACTGCTTCGAAGCACCTTAGAAATTGTTTTAGCGTGTTTGGAAATACGAGGAAACTGCTTCGAAGCACCTTAGAAATTGTTTTAGCGTGTTTGGAAATACGAGGAAACTGCTTTGAAGCACCTTCGAAAGTGTTTTAGCGTGTTTGGAAATACGAGGAAACTGGTTCGGAGCACCTTAGAAGTTGTTTTAGCGTGTTTGGAAATACGAGGAAACTGCATCGAAGCCCCTTGAAAGTTGTTTAAACGTGTTTGGAAATACGAGGAAACTGCTTCGAAGCACCTTGGAAGTTGTTTTAGCGTGTTTGCAAATACGAGAAAACTGCTTCAAAGCACCTTGGAAGTTGTTTAAGCGTGTTTGGAAATACGAGGAAACTGCTTCGAAGCACCTTAGAAGTTGTTTTAGCGTGTTTGGAAATACGAGAAAACTGCTTCAAAGCACCTTGGAAGTTGTTTAAGCGTGTTTGGAAATACGAGGAAACTGCTTCGAAGCACCTTAGAAGTTGTTTTAGCGTGTTTGGAAATACGAGGAAACTGCTTCGAAGCACCTTAGAAGTTGTTTTAGCGTGTTTGGAAATACGAGGAAACTGCTTCGAAGCACCTTAGAAGTTGTTTAAACGTGTTTGGAAATACGAGAAAACTGCTTCAAAGCACCTTGGAAGTTGTTTAAGCGTGTTTGGAAATACGAGGAAACTGCTTCGAAGCACCTTCGAAGTTGTTTTAGCGTTTTTGGAAATACGAGAAAACTGCTTCGAAGCACCTTAGAAGTTGTTTTAGCGTGTTTGGAAATACGAGGAAACTGGTTCGGAGCACCTTAGAAGTTGTTTTAGCGTGTTTGAAAATACGAGGAAACTGGTTCGGAGCACCTTAGAAGTTGTTTTAGCGTGTTTGGAAATACGAGGAAACTGGTTCGGAGCACCTTAGAAGTTGTTTTAGCGTGTTTGGAAATACGAGGAAACTGCATCGAAGCCCCTTGAAAGTTGTTTAAACGAGTTTGGAAATACGAGGAAACTGCTTCGAAGCACCTTGGAAGTTGTTTTAGCGTGTTTGAAAATACGAGAAAACTGCTTCGAAGCACCTTCGAAGTTGTTTTAGCGTTTTTGGAAATACGAGAAAACTGCTTCGAAGCACCTTAGAAATTGTTTTAGCGTGTTTGGAAATACGAGGAAACTGCTTCGAAGCACCTTAGAAGTTGTTTAAGCGTGTTTGGAAATACGAGGAAACTGCTTCGAAGCACCTTAGAAATTGTTTTAGCGTGTTTGGAAATACGAGGAATCTGCTTCGAAGCACCTTCGAAGTTGTTTTAGCGTGTTTGGAAATACGAGGAAACTGCTTCGAAGCACCTTAGAAATTGTTTTAGCGTGTTTGGAAATACGAGGAAACTGCTTCGAAGCACCTTAGAAATTGTTTTAGCGTGTTTGGAAATACGAGGAAACTGCTTTGAAGCACCTTCGAAAGTGTTTTAGCGTGTTTGAAAGTACGAGGAAACTGGTTCGGAGCACCTTAGAAGTTGTTTTAGCGTGTTTGGAAATACGAGGAAACTGCATCGAAGCCCCTTGAAAGTTGTTTAAACGTGTTTGGAAATACGAGGAAACTGCTTCGAAGCACCTTAGAAGTTGTTTTAGCGTGTTTGGAAATACGAGAAAACTGCTTCAAAGCACCTTGGAAGTTGTTTAAGCGTGTTTGGAAATACGAGGAAACTGCTTCGAAGCACCTTGGAAGTTGTTTAAGCGTGTTTGGAAATACGAGGAAACTGCTTCGAAGCACCTTAGAAGTTGTTTTAGCGTGTTTGGAAATACGAGAAAACTGCTTCAAAGCACCTTGGAAGTTGTTTAAGCGTGTTTGGAAATACGAGGAAACTGCTTCGAAGCACCTTAGAAGTTGTTTTAGCGTGTTTGGAAATACGAGGAAACTGCTTCGAAGCACCTTAGAAGTTGTTTTAGCGTGTTTGGAAATACGAGGAAACTGCTTCGAAGCACCTTAGAAGTTGTTTAAACGTGTTTGGAAATACGAGAAAACTGCTTCAAAGCACCTTGGAAGTTGTTTAAGCGTGTTTGCAAATACGAGGAAACTGCTTTGAAGCACCTTCGAAAGTGTTTTAGCGTGTTTGGAAATACGAGAAAACTGCTTCGAAGCACCTTGGAAGTTGTTTTAGCGTGTTTGGAAATACGAGGAAACTGCTTCGGAGCACCTTAGAAGTTGTTTTAGCGTGTTTGGAAATACGAGGAAACTGGTTCGGAGCACCTTAGAAGTTGTTTTAGCGTGTTTGGAAATACGAGGAAACTGGTTCGGAGCACCTTAGAAGTTGTTTTAGCGTGTTTGGAAATACGAGGAAACTGGTTCGGAGCACCTTAGAAGTTGTTTTAGCGTGTTTGGAAATACGAGGAAACTGGTTCGGAGCACCTTAGAAGTTGTTTTAGCGTGTTTGGAAATACGAGGAAACTGCATCGAAGCCCCTTGAAAGTTGTTTAAACGAGTTTGGAAATACGAGGAAACTGCTTCGAAGCACCTTGGAAGTTGTTTTAGCGTGTTTGAAAATACGAGAAAACTGCTTCAAAGCACCTTGGAAGTTGTTTAAGCGTGTTTGGAAATACGAGGAAACTGCTTCGAAGCACCTTAGAAATTGTTTTAGCGTGTTTGGAAATACGAGGAAACTGCTTCGGAGCACCTTCGAAAGTGTTTTAGCGTGTTTGGAAATACGAGGAAACTGCTTCGAAGCACCTTAAAAGTTGTTTTAGCGTGTTTGGAAATACGAGGAAACTGCTTCGAAGCACCTTAGAAGTTGTTTAAACGTGTTTGGAAATACGAGAAAACTGCTTCAAAGCACCTTGGAAGTTGTTTAAGCGTGTTTGGAAATACGAGGAAACTGCTTCGAAGCACCTTCGAAGTTGTTTTAGCGTTTTTGGAAATACGAGGAAACTGCTTCGAAGCACCTTAGAAGTTGTTTTAGCGTGTTTGGAAATACGAGGAAACTGGTTCGGAGCACCTTAGAAGTTGTTTTAGCGTGTTTGGAAATACGAGGAAACTGGTTCGGAGCACCTTAGAAGTTGTTTTAGCGTGTTTGGAAATACGAGGAAACTGCTTCGGAACACCTTAGAAATTGTTTTAGCGTGTTTGGAAATACGAGGAAACTGCTTCGAAGCACCTTAGAAATTGTTTTAGCGTGTTTGGAAATACGAGGAAACTGCTTTGAAGCACCTTCGAAAGTGTTTTAGCGTGTTTGGAAATACGAGGAAACTGGTTCGGAGCACCTTAGAAGTTGTTTTAGCGTGTTTGGAAATACGAGGAAACTGGTTCGGAGCACCTTAGAAGTTGTTTTAGCGTGTTTGGAAATACGAGGAAACTGGTTCGGAGCACCTTAGAAGTTGTTTTAGCGTGTTTGGAAATACGAGGAAACTGCATCGAAGCCCCTTGAAAGTTGTTTAAACGTGTTTGGAAATACGAGGAAACTGCTTCGAAGCACCTTGGAAGTTGTTTTAGCGTGTTTGGAAATACGAGAAAACTGCTTCAAAGCACCTTGGAAGTTGTTTAAGCGTGTTTGGAAATACGAGGAAACTGCTTCGAAGCACCTTCGAAGTTGTTTTAGCGTGTTTGGAAATACGAGGAAACTGCTTCGAAGCACCTTAGAAGTTGTTTTAGCGTGTTTGGAAATACGAGGAAACTGGTTCGGAGCACATTAGAAGTTGTTTTAGCGTGTTTGGAAATACGAGGAAACTGGTTCGGAGCACCTTAGAAGTTGTTTTAGCGTGTTTGGAAATACGAGGAAACTGCATCGAAGCCCCTTGAAAGTTGTTTAAACGTGTTTAAAAATACGAGGAAACTGCTTCGAAGCACCTTCGAAAATGTTTTAGCGTGTTTGGAAATACGAGGAAACTGCTTCGAAGCACCTTAGAAGTTGTTTTAGCGTGTTTGGAAATACGAGGAAACTGCTTCGAAGCACCTTAGAAATTGTTTTAGCGTGTTTGGAAATACGAGGAAACTGCTTCGAAGCACCTTAAAAGTTGTTTTAGCGTGTTTGGAAATACGAGGAAACTGCTTCGAAGCACCTTAGAAGTTGTTTTAGCGTGTTTGGAAATACGAGGAAACTGGTTCGGAGCACCTTAGAAGTTGTTTTAGCGTGTTTGGAAATACGAGGAAACTGGTTCGGAGCACCTTAGAAGTTGTTTTAGCGTGTTTGGAAATACGAGGAAACTGCTTCGAAGCACCTTAAAAATTGTTTTAGCGTGTTTGGAAATACGAGGAAACTGCTTCGAAGCACCTTAAAAGTTGTTTTAGCGTGTTTGGAAATACGAGGAAACTGCTTCGAAGCACCTTAAAAGTTGTTTTAGCGTGTTTGGAAATACGAGGAAACTGCTTCGAAGCACCTTAAAAGTTGTTTTAGCGTGTTTGGAAATACGAGGAAACTGCTTCGAAGCACCTTAGAAGTTGTTTTAGCGTGTTTGGAAATACGAGGAAACTGGTTCGGAGCACCTTAGAAGTTGTTTTAGCGTGTTTGGAAATACGAGGAAACTGCATCGAAGCCCCTTGAAAGTTGTTTAAACGTGTTTAAAAATACGAGGAAACTGCTTCGAAGCACCTTGGAAGTTGTTTTAGCGTGTTTGGAAATACGAGAAAACTGCTTCAAAGCACCTTGGAAGTTGTTTAAGCGTGTTTGGAAATACGAGGAAACTGCTTCGAAGCACCTTAAAAGTTGTTTTAGCGTGTTTGGAAATACGAGGAAACTGCTTCGGAGCACCTTCGAAAATGTTTTAGCGTGTTTGGAAATACGAGGAAACTGCTTTGAAGCACCTTCGAAAGTGTTTTAGCGTGTTTGGAAATACGAGGAAACTGGTTCGGAGCACCTTAGAAGTTGTTTTAGCGTGTTTGGAAATACGAGGAAACTGCTTCGAAGCACCTTAAAAGTTGTTTTAGCGTGTTTGGAAATACGAGGAAACTGCTTCGAAGCACCTTAGAAGTTGTTTTAG
The DNA here is from genome assembly GCF_943734765.1 of Anopheles ziemanni. Classification (NCBI taxonomy): domain Eukaryota; kingdom Metazoa; phylum Arthropoda; class Insecta; order Diptera; family Culicidae; genus Anopheles; species Anopheles ziemanni. Next base: position 421,008 of record NW_026690088.1, read on the forward strand.
CGTGTTTGGAAATACGAGGAAACTGGTTCGGAGCACCTTAGAAGTTGTTTTAGCGTGTTTGGAAATACGAGGAAACTGGTTCGGAGCACCTTAGAAGTTGTTTTAGCGTGTTTGGAAATACGAGGAAACTGCATCGAAGCCCCTTGAAAGTTGTTTAAACGTGTTTGGAAATACGAGGAAACTGCTTCGAAGCACCTTAGAAATTGTTTTAGCGTGTTTGGAAATACGAGGAAACTGCTTCGAAGCACCTTCGAAAGTGTTTTAGCGTGTTTGGAAATACGAGGAAACTGGTTCGGAGCACCTTAGAAATTGTTTTAGCGTGTTTGGAAATACGAGGAAACTGCTTCGAAGCACCTTAAAAGTTGTTTTAGCGTGTTTGGAAATACGAGGAAACTGCTTCGAAGCACCTTAGAAATTGTTTTAGCGTGTTTGGAAATACGAGGAAACTGCTTCGAAGCACCTTAGAAGTTGTTTTAGCGTGTTTGGAAATACGAGGAAACTGCTTCTAAGCACCTTAGAAGTTGTTTTAGCGTGTTTGGAAATACGAGAAAACTGCTTCGAAGCACCTTAGAAATTGTTTTAGCGTGTTTGGAAATACGAGAAAACTGCTTCGGAGCACCTTAGAAGTTGTTTTAGCGTGTTTGGAAATACGAGGAAACTGGTTCGGAGCACCTTAGAAGTTGTTTTAGCGTGTTTGGAAATACGAGAAAACTGGTTCGGAGCACCTTAGAAATTGTTTTAGCGTGTTTGGAAATACGAGGAAACTGGTTCGGAGCACCTTAGAAATTGTTTTAGCGTGTTTGGAAATACGAGGAAACTGCTTCGAAGCACCTTAAAAGTTGTTTTAGCGTGTTTGGAAATACGAGGAAACTGCTTCGAAGCACCTTAGAAGTTGTTTTAGCGAGTTTGGAAATACGAGGAAACTGCTTCGGAACACCTTCGAAAGTGTTTTAGCGTGTTTGGAAATACGAGGAAACTGGTTCGGAGCACCTTAGAAATTGTTTTAGCGTGTTTGGAAATACGAGGAAACTGCTTCTAAGCACCTTAAAAGTTGTTTAAGCGTGTTTTCAAATACAAGAACTCTGCTTCGAAGCACCTTAGAAGTTGTTTAAGCGTGTTTGGAAATACGAGGAAACTGCTTCAAAGCACCTTAGAAGTTGTTTTAGCGTGTTTGGAAATACGAGGAAACTGCTTCGAAGCACCTGAGAAGTTGTTTAAGCGTGTTTCGAAATGCGAGGAAACTGCTTCGAAGCACCTTAGAAGTTGTTTTTGCGTGTTTGGAAATACGAGGAAACTGCTTCAAAGCACCTTAGAAGTTGTTTTAGCGTGTTTGGAAATACGAGGAAACTGCTTCTAAGCACCTTAAAAGTTGTTTAAGCGTGTTTTCAAATACAAGAACTCTGCTTCGAAGCACCTTAGAAGTTGTTTTAGCGTGTTTGGAAATACGAGGAAACTGCTTCGAAGCACCTTAGAAGTTGTTTTTGCGTGTTTGGAAATACGAGGAAACTGCTTCGAAGCACCTTAGAAGTTGTTTTAGCGTGTTTGGAAATACGAGGAAACTGCTTCTAAGCACCTTAAAAGTTGTTTAAGCGTGTTTTCAAATACAAGAACTCTGCTTCGAAGCACCTTAGAAGTTGTTTAAGCGTGTTTGGAAATACGAGGAAACTGCTTCGAAGCACCTTAGAAGTTGTTTTTGCGTGTTTGGAAATACGAGGAAACTGCTTCTAAGCACCTTAAAAGTTGTTTAAGCGTGTTTTCAAATACAAGAACTCTGCTTCGAAGCACCTTAGAAGTTGTTTAAGCGTGTTTGGAAATACGAGGAAACTGCTTCGAAGCACCTTAGAAATTGTTTTAGCGTGTTTGGAAATACGAGGAAACTGCTTCGAAGCACCTTAAAAGTTGTTTTAGCGTGTTTGGAAATACGAGGAAACTGCTTCGAAGCACCTTAGAAGTTGTTTTAGCGTGTTTGGAAATACGAGGAAACTGGTTCGGAGCACCTTAGAAGTTGTTTTAGCGTGTTTGGAAATACGAGGAAACTGGTTCGGAGCACCTTAGAAGTTGTTTTAGCGTGTTTGGAAATACGAGGAAACTGCATCGAAGCCCCTTGAAAGTTGTTTAAACGTGTTTGGAAATACGAGGAAACTGCTTCGAAGCACCTTGGAAGTTGTTTAAGCGTGTTTGGAAATACGAGGAAACTGCTTCGAAGCACCTTGGAAGTTGTTTTAGCGTGTTTGGAAATACGAGAAAACTGCTTCAAAGCACCTTGGAAGTTGTTTAAGCGTGTTTGGAAATACGAGGAAACTGCTTCGAAGCACCTTCGAAGTTGTTTTAGCGTGTTTGGAAATACGAGGAAACTGCTTCGAAGCACCTTAGAAGTTGTTTTAGCGTGTTTGGAAATACGAGGAAACTGGTTCGGAGCACATTAGAAGTTGTTTTAGCGTGTTTGGAAATACGAGGAAACTGGTTCGGAGCACCTTAGAAGTTGTTTTAGCGTGTTTGGAAATACGAGGAAACTGCATCGAAGCCCCTTGAAAGTTGTTTAAACGTGTTTAAAAATACGAGGAAACTGCTTCGAAGCACCTTGGAAGTTGTTTTAGCGTGTTTGGAAATACGAGAAAACTGCTTCAAAGCACCTTGGAAGTTGTTTAAGCGTGTTTGGAAATACGAGGAAACTGCTTCGAAGCACCTTAAAAGTTGTTTTAGCGTGTTTGGAAATACGAGGAAACTGCTTCGAAGCACCTTAGAAGTTGTTTTAGCGTGTTTGGAAATACGAGGAAACTGCTTCGAAGCACCTTAGAAATTGTTTTAGCGTGTTTGGAAATACGAGGAAACTGCTTCGAAGCACCTTAAAAGTTGTTTTAGCGTGTTTGGAAATACGAGGAAACTGCTTCGAAGCACCTTAGAAGTTGTTTTAGCGTGTTTGGAAATACGAGGAAACTGGTTCGGAGCACCTTAGAAGTTGTTTTAGCGTGTTTGGAAATACGAGGAAACTGGTTCGGAGCACCTTAGAAGTTGTTTTAGCGTGTTTGGAAATACGAGGAAACTGCTTCGAAGCACCTTAGAAATTGTTTTAGCGTGTTTGGAAATACGAGGAAACTGCTTCGAAGCACCTTAAAAGTTGTTTTAGCGTGTTTGGAAATACGAGGAAACTGCTTCGAAGCACCTTAAAAGTTGTTTTAGCGTGTTTGGAAATACGAGGAAACTGCTTCGAAGCACCTTAAAAGTTGTTTTAGCGTGTTTGGAAATACGAGGAAACTGCTTCGAAGCACCTTAGAAGTTGTTTTAGCGTGTTTGGAAATACGAGGAAACTGGTTCGGAGCACCTTAGAAGTTGTTTTAGCGTGTTTGGAAATACGAGGAAACTGCATCGAAGCCCCTTGAAAGTTGTTTAAACGTGTTTAAAAATACGAGGAAACTGCTTCGAAGCACCTTGGAAGTTGTTTTAGCGTGTTTGGAAATACGAGAAAACTGCTTCAAAGCACCTTGGAAGTTGTTTAAGCGTGTTTGGAAATACGAGGAAACTGCTTCGAAGCACCTTAAAAGTTGTTTTAGCGTGTTTGGAAATACGAGGAAACTGCTTCGGAGCACCTTCGAAAGTGTTTTAGCGTGTTTGGAAATACGAGGAAACTGCTTCGAAGCACCTTAAAAGTTGTTTTAGCGTGTTTGGAAATACGAGGAAACTGCTTTGAAGCACCTTCGAAAGTGTTTTAGCGTGTTTGGAAATACGAGGAAACTGGTTCGGAGCACCTTAGAAGTTGTTTTAGCGTGTTTGGAAATACGAGGAAACTGCTTCGAAGCACCTTAAAAGTTGTTTTAGCGTGTTTGGAAATACGAGGAAACTGCTTCGAAGCACCTTAGAAGTTGTTTTAGCGTGTTTGGAAATACGAGGAAACTGGTTCGGAGCACCTTAGAAGTTGTTTTAGCGTGTTTGGAAATACGAGGAAACTGGTTCGGAGCACCTTAGAAGTTGTTTTAGCGTGTTTGGAAATACGAGGAAACTGCATCGAAGCCCCTTGAAAGTTGTTTAAACGTGTTTGGAAATACGAGGAAACTGCTTCGAAGCACCTTAGAAATTGTTTTAGCGTGTTTGGAAATACGAGGAAACTGCTTCGAAGCACCTTCGAAAGTGTTTTAGCGTGTTTGGAAATACGAGGAAACTGCATCGAAGCCCCTTGAAAGTTGTTTAAACGTGTTTGGAAATACGAGGAAACTGCTTCGAAGCACCTTAGAAATTGTTTTAGCGTGTTTGGAAATACGAGGAAACTGCTTCGAAGCACCTTCGAAAGTGTTTTAGCGTGTTTGGAAATACGAGGAAACTGGTTCGGAGCACCTTAGAAATTGTTTTAGCGTGTTTGGAAATACGAGGAAACTGCTTCGAAGCACCTTAAAAGTTGTTTTAGCGTGTTTGGAAATACGAGGAAACTGCTTCGAAGCACCTTAGAAATTGTTTTAGCGTGTTTGGAAATACGAGGAAACTGCTTCGAAGCACCTTAGAAGTTGTTTTAGCGTGTTTGGAAATACGAGGAAACTGCTTCTAAGCACCTTAGAAGTTGTTTTAGCGTGTTTGGAAATACGAGAAAACTGCTTCGAAGCACCTTAGAAATTGTTTTAGCGTGTTTGGAAATACGAGAAAACTGCTTCGGAGCACCTTAGAAGTTGTTTTAGCGTGTTTGGAAATACGAGGAAACTGGTTCGGAGCACCTTAGAAGTTGTTTTAGCGTGTTTGGAAATACGAGAAAACTGGTTCGGAGCACCTTAGAAATTGTTTTAGCGTGTTTGGAAATACGAGGAAACTGGTTCGGAGCACCTTAGAAATTGTTTTAGCGTGTTTGGAAATACGAGGAAACTGCTTCGAAGCACCTTAAAAGTTGTTTTAGCGTGTTTGGAAATACGAGGAAACTGCTTCGAAGCACCTTAAAAGTTGTTTAAGCGTGTTTGGAAATACGAGGAAACTGGTTCGGAGCACCTTAGAAATTGTTTTAGCGTGTTTGGAAATACGAGGAAACTGCTTCTAAGCACCTTAAAAGTTGTTTAAGCGTGTTTTCAAATACAAGAACTCTGCTTCGAAGCACCTTAGAAGTTGTTTAAGCGTGTTTGGAAATACGAGGAAACTGCTTCAAAGCACCTTAGAAGTTGTTTTAGCGTGTTTGGAAATACGAGGAAACTGCTTCGAAGCACCTGAGAAGTTGTTTAAGCGTGTTTCGAAATACGAGGAAACTGCTTCGAAGCACCTTAGAAGTTGTTTTTGCGTGTTTGGAAATACGAGGAAACTGCTTCAAAGCACCTTAGAAGTTGTTTTAGCGTGTTTGGAAATACGAGGAAACTGCTTCGAAGCACCTTAAAAGTTGTTTAAGCGTGTTTTCAAATACAAGAACTCTGCTTCGAAGCACCTTAGAAGTTGTTTTAGCGTGTTTGGAAATACGAGGAAACTGCTTCGAAGCACCTTAGAAGTTGTTTTTGCGTGTTTGGAAATACGAGGAAACTGCTTCTACGCACCTTAAAAGTTGTTTAAGCGTGTTTTCAAATACAAGAACTCTGCTTCGAAGCACCTTAGAAGTTGTTTAAGCGTGTTTGGAAATACGAGGAAACTGGTTCGGAGCACCTTAGAAATTGTTTTAGCGTGTTTGGAAATACGAGAAAACTGGTTCGGAGCACCTTAGAAATTGTTTTAGCGTGTTTGGAAATACGAGGAAACTGGTTCGGAGCACCTTAGAAATTGTTTTAGCGTGTTTGGAAATACGAGGAAACTGCTTCGAAGCACCTTAGAAGTTGTTTTAGCGAGTTTGGAAATACGAGGAAACTGCTTCGGAACACCTTCGAAAGTGTTTTAGCGTGTTTGGAAATACGAGGAAACTGGTTCGGAGCACCTTAGAAATTGTTTTAGCGTGTTTGGAAATACGAGGAAACTGCTTCTAAGCACCTTAAAAGTTGTTTAAGCGTGTTTTCAAATACAAGAACTCTGCTTCGAAGCACCTTAGAAGTTGTTTAAGCGTGTTTGGAAATACGAGGAAACTGCTTCAAAGCACCTTAGAAGTTGTTTTAGCGTGTTTGGAAATACGAGGAAACTGCTTCGAAGCACCTGAGAAGTTGTTTAAGCGTGTTTCGAAATACGAGGAAACTGCTTCGAAGCACCTTAGAAGTTGTTTTTGCGTGTTTGGAAATACGAGGAAACTGCTTCAAAGCACCTTAGAAGTTGTTTTAGCGTGTTTGGAAATACGAGGAAACTGCTTCTAAGCACCTTAAAAGTTGTTTAAGCGTGTTTTCAAATACAAGAACTCTGCTTCGAAGCACCTTAGAAGTTGTTTTAGCGTGTTTGGAAATACGAGGAAACTGCTTCGAAGCACCTTAGAAGTTGTTTTTGCGTGTTTGGAAATACGAGGAAACTGCTTCGAAGCACCTTAGAAGTTGTTTTAGCGTGTTTGGAAATACGAGGAAACTGCTTCTAAGCACCTTAAAAGTTGTTTAAGCGTGTTTTCAAATACAAGAACTCTGCTTCGAAGCACCTTAGAAGTTGTTTAAGCGTGTTTGGAAATACGAGGAAACTGCTTCGAAGCACCTTAGAAGTTGTTTTTGCGTGTTTGGAAATACGAGGAAACTGCTTCTACGCACCTTAAAAGTTGTTTAAGCGTGTTTTCAAATACAAGAACTCTGCTTCGAAGCACCTTAGAAGTTGTTTAAGCGTGTTTGGAAATACGAGGAAACTGCTTCGAAGCACCTTAAACGTTGTTTTTGCGTGTTTGGAAATACGAGGAAACTGCTTCGAAGCACCTTAGAAGTTGTTTGGAAATACGAGGAAACTGCTTCTAAGCACCTTAGAAGTTGTTTTAGCGTGTTTGGAAATACGAGGAAACTGCTTCGGAGCACCTTAGAAGTTGTTTTAGCGTGTTTGGAAATACGAGGAAACTGCTTCGAAGCACCTTAGAAGTTGTTTTAGCGTGTTTGGAAATACGAGGAAACTGCTTCGAAGCACCTCAGAAGTTTTTTTAGAGTGTTTGAAAATACGAGGAAACTGCTTCGAAGCCCCTTAGAAGTTGTTTAAGCGTGTTTGCAAATACAAGAACTCTGCTTCGAAGCACCTTAGAAGTTGTTTAAGCGTGTTTGGAAATACGAGGAAACTGCTTCAAAGCACCTTAGAAGTTGTTTTAGCGTGTTTGGAAATACGAGGAAACTGCTTCAAAGCACCTCAGAAGTTTTTTTAGAGTGTTTGGAAATACGAGGAAACTGCTTCGAAGCACCTCAGAAGTTTTTTTAGAGTGTTTGGAAATACGAGGAAACTGCTTCGAAGCACCTTAGAAGTTGTTTTAGAGTGTTAGGAAATACGAGGAAACTGCTTCGAAGCACCTTAGAAGTTGTTTTAGCGTGTTTGGAAATACGAGGAAACTGCTTCGAAGCACCTTAGAAGTTGTTTTAGCGTGTTTGGAAATACGAGGAAACTGCTTCGAAGCACCTCAGAAGTTTTTTTAGAGTGTTTGAAAATACGAGGAAACTGCTTCGAAGCACCTTAGAAGTTGTTTAAGCGTGTTTGCAAATACAAGAACTCTGCTTCGAAGCACCTCAGAAGCTGTTTAAGCGTGTTTGCAAATACAAGAACTCTGCTTCGAAGCACCTCAGAAGTTGTTTAAACGTGTTTGGAAAAACGAGGAAACTGCTTCGAAGCACCTTAGAAGTTGTTTAAACGTGTTTGGAAAAACGAGGAAACCGCTTCGAAGCACCTTAGAAGTTGTTTAAGCGTGTTTGGAAATACGAGGAAACTGCTTCGAAGCACCTCAGAAGTTGTTTAAGCGTGTTTGGAAATACGAGGAAACTGCTTCGAAGCACCTTAGAAGTTGTTTAAGCGTGTTTGGAAATACGAGGAAACTGCTTCGAAGCACCTTAGAAGTTGTTTTAGCGTGTTTGGAAATACGAGGAAACTGCTTCGAAGCACCTCAGAAGTTGTTTAAGCGTGTTTGCAAATACAAGAACTCTGCTTCGAAGCACCTTAGAAGTTGTTTTAGCGTGTTTGGAAATACGAGGAAACTGCTTCAAAGCACCTTAGAAGTTGTTTTAGCGTGTTTGGAAATACGAGGAAACTGCTTCGAAGCACCTAAGAAGTTGTTTTAGCGTGTTTGGAAATACGAGGAAACTGCTTCGAAGCACCTCAGAAGTTTTTTTAGAGTGTTTGAAAATACGAGGAAACTGCTTCGAAGCACCTTAGAAGTTGTTTAAGAGTGTTTGGAAATACGAGGAAACTGCTTCGGAGCACCTTAGAAGTTGTTTTAGCGTGTTTGGAAATACGAGGAAACTGCTTCGAAGCACCTTAGAAGTTGTTTTAGCGTGTTTGGAAATACGAGGAAACTGCTTCGAAGCACCTCAGAAGTTTTTTTAGAGTGTTTGAAAATACGAGGAAACTGCTTCGAAGCACCTTAGAAGTTGTTTAAGCGTGTTTGCAAATACAAGAACTCTGCTTCGAAGCACCTTAGAAGTTGTTTAAACGTGTTTGGAAATACGAGGAAACTGCTTCGGAGCACCTTAGAAGTTGTTTTAGAGTGTTTGGAAATACGAGGAAACTGCTTCGAAGCACCTCAGAAGTTGTTTAAGCGTGTTTGCAAATACAAGAACTCTGCTTCGAAACACCTCAGAAATTGTTTAAACGTGTTTGGAAAAACGAGGAAACTGCTTCGAAGCACCTTAGAAGTTGTTTTAGAGTGTTTGGAAATACGAGGAAACTGCTTCGAAGCACCTTAGAAGTTGTTTCAACGTGGTTGGAACTACGAGGAAACTGCTTCGAAGCACCTTAAAAATTGTTTCAACGTGGTTGGAACTACGAGGAAACTGCTTCGAAGCACCTTAAAAGTTGTTTCAACGTGGTTGGAACTACGAGGAAACTGCTTCGAAGCACCTTAAAAGTTGTTTCAACGTGGTTGGAACTACTAGGAAACTGCTTCGAAGCACCTTAAAAGTTGTTTCAACGTGGTTGGAACTACGAGGAAACTGCTTCGAAGCACCTTAAAAGTTGTTTCAACGTGGTTGGAAATACGAGGAAACTGCTTCGAAGCACCTTAAAAGTTGTTTCAACGTGGTTGGAACTACGAAGAAACTGCTTCGAAGCACCTTAAAAAATGTTTCAACGTGGTTGGAAATACGAGGAAACTGCTTCGAAGCACCTTAAAAGTTGTTTCAACGTGGTTGGAACTACGAAGAAACTGCTTCGAAGCACCTTAAAAGTTGTTTCAACGTGGTTGGGACTACGAGAAAACTGCTTCGAAGCACCTTAAAAGTTGTTTCAACGTGGTTGGAACTACGAAGAAACTGCTTCGAAGCACCTTAAAAGTTGTTTCAACGTGGTTGGAACTACGAAGAAACTGCTTCGAAGCACCTTAAAAGTTGTTTCAACGTGGTTGGAACTACGAGGAAACTGCTTCGAAGCACCTTAAAAGTTGTTTCAAAGTGGTTGGAACTACGAGGAAACTGCTTCGAAGCAGCTTAAAAAATGTTTCAACGTGGTTGGAACTACGAGGAAACTGCTTCGAAGCACCTTAAAAGTTGTTTCAACGTGGTTGGAACTACGAGGAAACTGCTTCGAAGCACCTTAAAAGTTGTTTCAACGTGGTTGGAACTACGAGGAAACTGCTTCGAAGCACCTTAAAAGTTGTTTCAACGTGGTTGGAACTACGAGGAAACTGCTTCGAAGCACCTTAAAAGTTGTTTCAACGTGGTTGGAACTACGAGGAAACTGCTTCGAAGCAGTTTAAAAAATGTTTCAACGTGGTTGGAACTACGAGGAAACTGCTTCGAAGCACCTTAAAAATTGTTTCAACGTGGTTGGAACTACGAGGAAACTGCTTCGAAGCACCTTAAAAGTTGTTTCTACGTGGTTGGAACTACGAGAAAACTGCTTCGAAGCACCTTAAAAGTTGTTTCAACGTGGTTGGAACTACGAAGAAACTGCTTCGAAGCACCTTAAAAGTTGTTTCAACGTGGTTGGAACTACGAAGAAACTGCTTCGAAGCACCTTAAAAGTTGTTTCAACGTGGTTGGAACTACGAGGAAACTGCTTCGAAGCACCTTAAAAATTGTCTCAACGTGGTTGGAACTACGAGCAAACTGCTTCGAAGCACCTTAAAAGTTGTTTCAACGTGGTTGGAACTACAAGGAAACTGCTTCGAAGCACCTTAAAAGTTGTTTCAACGTGGTTGGAACTACGAAGAAACTGCTTCGAAGCACCTTAAAAGTTGTTTCAACGTGGTTGGAACTACGAGGAAACTGCTTCGAAGCACCTTAAAAGTTGTTTCAACGTGGTTGGAAATACGAGCAAACTGCTTCGAAGCACCTTAAAAGTTGTTTCAACGTGGTTGGAACTACGCGGAAACTGCTTCGAAGCACCTTAAATGTTGTTTCAACGTGGTTGGAACTGCGAGGAAACTGCTTCGAAGCACCTTAAACGTTGTTTCAACGTGGTTGGAACTACGAGGAAACTGCTTCGAAGCACCTTGAAAGTTGTTTCAACGTGGTTGTAAGTACGAGGAAAGTGCTTTGAAGCACCTTGAAAGTTGTTTCAACGTGGTTGGAAGTACGAGGAAAGTGCTTCGAAGCACCTTAAAAGTTGTTTCAACGTGGTTGGAAGTACGAGGAAAGTGCTTCGAAGCACCTTGAAAGTTGTTTCAACGTGGTTGGAAGTAAGAGGAAAGTGCTTCGAAGCACCTTAAAAGTTGTTTCAACGTGGTTGGAAGTACGAGCAAAGTGCTTCGAAGCACCTTGAAAAATGTTTCAACGTGGTTGGAAGTACGAGGAAAGTGCTTCGAAGCACCTTGAAAGTTGTTTCAACGTGGTTGGAAGTACGAGGAAAGTGCTTCGAAGCACCTTGAAAGTTGTTTCAACTTGGTTGGAAGTACGAGTAAGGTGCTTCGAAGCACCTTGAAAGTTGTTTCAACGTGGTTGGAAGTAAGAGGAAAGTGCTTCGAAGCACCTTGAAAAATGTTTCAACGTGGTTGGAAGTACGAAGAACGTGCTTCGAAGCACCTTGAAAGTTGTTTCAACGTGGTTCTAAGTACGAGGAAAATGCTTCGAAGCACCTTAAAAGTTGTTTCAACGTGGTTGGAAGTAAGAGGAAAGTGCTTCGAAGCACCTTGAAAGTTGTTTCAACGTGGTTGGAAGTAAGAGGAAAGTGCTTCGAAGCACCTTGAAAAATGTTTCAACGTGGTTGGAAGTACGAGGAAAGTGCTTCGAAGCACCTTGAAAGTTGTTTCAACGTGGTTGGAAGTAAGAGGAAAGTGCTTCGAAGCACCTTGAAAGTTGTTTCAACGTGGTTGGAAGTAAGAGGAAAGTGCTTCGAAGCACCTTGAAAAATGTTTCAACGTGGTTGGAAGTACGAAGAACGTGCTTCGAAGCACCTTGAAAGTTGTTTCAACGTGGTTGGAAGTACGAGGAAAGTGCTTCGAAGCACCTTGAAAGTTGTTTCAACGTGGTTGGAAGTAAGAGGAAAGTGCTTCGAAGCACCTTGAAAGTTGTTTCAACGTGGTTGGAAGTAAGAGGAAAGTGCTTCGAAGCACCTTAAAAGTTGTTTCAACGTGGTTGGAAGTAAGAGGAAAGTGCTTCGAAGCACCTTGAAAAATGTTTCAACGTGGTTGGAAGTAAGAGGAAAGTGCTTCGAAGCACCTTGAAAGTTGTTTCAACGTGGTTGGAAGTACGAGGAAAGTGCTTCGAAGCACCTTGAAAGTTGTTTCAACGTGGTTGGAAGTAAGAGGAAAGTGCTTCGAAGCACCTTGAAAGTTGTTTCAACGTAGTTGGAAGTAAGAGGAAAGTGCTTCAAAGCACCTTGAAAAATGTTTCAACGTGGTTGGAAGTACGAAGAACGTGATTCGAAGCACCTTGAAAGTTGTTTCAACGTGGTTGGAAGTACGAGGAAAGTGCTTCGAAGCACCTTGAAAGTTGTTTCAACGTGGTTGGAAGTACGAGGAAAGTGCTTCGAAGCACCTTGAAAGTTGTTTCAACGTGGTTGGAAGTAAGAGGAAAGTGCTTCGAAGCACCTTGAAAAATGTTTCAACGTGGTTGGAAGTAAGAGGAAAGTGCTTCGAAGCACCTTGAAAGTTGTTTCAACGTGGTTGGAAGTACGAGGAAAGTGCTTCGAAGAACCTTGAAAAATGTTTCAACGTGGTTGGAAGTAAGAGGAAAGTGCTTCGAAGCACCTTGAAAGTTGTTTCAACGTGGTTGGAAGAAAGAGGAAAGTGCTTCGAAGCACCTTGAAAAATGTTTCAACGTGGTTGGAAGTACGAAGAACGTGCTTCGAAGCACCTTGAAAGTTGTTTCAACGTGGTTGGAAGTACGAGGAAAGTGCTTCGAAGCACCTTGAAAGTTGTTTCAACGTGGTTGGAAGTAAGAGGAAAGTGCTTCGAAGCACCTTGAAAGTTGTTTCAACGTGGTTGGAAGTAAGAGGAAAGTGCTTCGAAGCACCTTGAAAGTTGTTTCAACGTGGTTGGAAGTAAGAGGAAAGTGCTTCGAAGCACCTTGAAAAATGTTTCAACGTGGTTGGAAGTAAGAGGAAAGTGCTTCGAAGCACCTTGAAAGTTGTTTCAACGTGGTTGGAAGTACGAGGAAAGTGCTTCGAAGCACCTTGAAAGTTGTTTCAACGTGGTTGGAAGTAAGAGGAAAGTGCTTCGAAGCACCTTGAAAGTTGTTTCAACGTGGTTGGAAGTAAGAGGAAAGTGCTTCAAAGCACCTTGAAAAATGTTTCAACGTGGTTGGAAGTACGAAGAACGTGATTCGAAGCACCTTGAAAGTTGTTTCAACGTGGTTGGAAGTACGAGGAAAGTGCTTCGAAGCACCTTGAAAGTTGTTTCAACGTGGTTGGAAGTAAGAGGAAAGTGCTTCGAAGCACCTTGAAAGTTGTTTCAACGTGGTTGGAAGTACGAGGAAAGTGCTTCGAAGCACCTTGAAAGTTGTTTCAACGTGGTTGGAAGTAAGAGGAAAGTGCTTCGAAGCACCTTGAAAAATGTTTCAACGTGGTTGGAAGTAAGAGGAAAGTGCTTCGAAGCACCTTGAAAGTTGTTTCAACGTGGTTGGAAGTAAGAGGAAAGTGCTTCGAAGCACCTTGAAAAATGTTTCAACGTGGTTGGAAGTAAGAGGAAAGTGCTTCGAAGCACCTTGAAAGTTGTTTCAACGTGGTTGGAAGAAAGAGGAAAGTGCTTCGAAGCACCTTGAAAAATGTTTCAACGTGGTTGGAAGTACGAAGAACGTGCTTCGAAGCACCTTGAAAGTTGTTTCAACGTGGTTGGAAGTACGAGGAAAGTGCTTCGAAGCACCTTGAAAGTTGTTTCAACGTGGTTGGAAGTAAGAGGAAAGTGCTTCGAAGCACCTTGAAAGTTGTTTCAACGTGGTTGGAAGTACGAGGAAAGTGCTTCGAAGCACCTTGAAAAATGTTTCAACGTGGTTGGAAGTAAGAGGAAAGTGCTTCGAAGAACCTTGAAAAATGTTTCAACGTGGTTGGAAGTACGAGGAAAGTGCTTCGAAGCACCTTGAAAGTTGTTTCAACGTGGTTGGAAGTAAGAGGAAAGTGCTTCGAAGCACCTTGAAAAATGTTTCAACGTGGTTGGAAGTACGAAGAACGTGCTTCGAAGCACCTTGAAAGTTGTTTCAACGTGGTTCTAAAAACGAGGAAAATGCTTCGAAGCACCTTAAAAGTTGTTTCAACGTGGTTGGAAGAAAGAGGAAAGTGCTTCGAAGCACCTTGAAAAATGTTTCAACGTGGTTGGAAGTACGAAGAACGTGCTTCGAAGAACCTTGAAAAATGTTTCAACGTGGTTGGAAGTACGAGGAAAGTGCTTCGAAGCACCTTGAAAGTTGTTTCAACGTGGTTGGAAGTAAGAGGAAAGTGCTTCGAAGCACCTTGAAAGTTGTTTCAACGTGGTTGGAAGTAAGAGGAAAGTGCTTCGAAGCACCTTGAAAAATGTTTCAACGTGGTTGGAAGTGAGAGGAAAGTGCTTCGAAGAACCTTGAAAAATGTTTCAACGTGGTTGGAAGTACGAGGAAAGTGCTTCGAAGCACCTTGAAAGTTGTTTCAACGTGGTTGGAAGTACGAGGAAAGTGCTTCGAAGCACCTTGAAAGTTGTTTCAACGTGGTTGGAAGTACGAGGAAAGTGCTTCGAAGCACCTTGAAAAATGTTTCAACGTGGTTGGAAGTAAGAGGAAAGTGCTTCGAAGAACCTTGAAAAATGTTTCAACGTGGTTGGAAGTACGAGGAAAGTGCTTCGAAGCACCTTGAAAGTTGTTTCAACGTGGTTGGAAGTAAGAGGAAAGTGCTTCGAAGCACCTTGAAAAATGTTTCAACGTGGTTGGAAGTACGAGGAAAGTGCTTCGAAGCACCTTGAAAGTTGTTTCAACGTGGTTGGAAGTACGAGGAAAGTGCTTCGAAGCACCTTGAAAGTTGTTTCAACGTGGTTGGAAGTAAGAGGCAAGTGCTTCGAAGCACCTTGAAAAATGTTTCAACGTGGTTGGAAGTACGAGGAAAGTGCTTCGAAGCACCTTGAAAGTTGTTTCAACGTGGTTGGAAGTACGAGGAAAGTGCTTCGAAGCACCTTGAAAGTTGTTTCAACGTGGTTGGAAGTAAGAGGAAAGTGCTTCGAAGCACCTTGAAAGTTGTTTCAACGTGGTTGGAACTACGAGGAAACTACTTCGAAGCACCCTAAAAGTTGTTTCAACGTGGTTGGAACTAAGAGGAAACTGCTTCGAAGCACCTTAAAAGTTGTTTCAACGTGGTTGGAACTACGAGGAAACTACTTCGAAGCACCCTAAAAGTTGTTTCAACGTGGTTGGAACTAAGAGGAAACTGCTTCGAAGCACCTTAAAAGTTGTTTCAACGTGGTTGGAACTACGAGGAAACTGCTTCGAAGCACCTTAAAAGTTGTTTCAACGTGGTTGGAACTACGAGGAAACTACTTCGAAGCACCCTAAAAGTTGTTTCAACGTGGTTGGAACTACGAGGAAACTGCTTCGAAGCACCTTAAAAGTTGTTTCAACGTGGTTGGAACTACGAGGAAACTGCTTCGAAACACCCTAAAAGTTGTTTCAACGTGGTTGGAACTAAGAGGAAACTGCTTCGAAGCACCCTAAAAGTTGTTTCAACGTGGTTGGAACTACGAGGAAACTGCTTCGAAGCACCTTAAAAGTTGTTTCAACGTGGTTGGAACTACGAGGAAACTGCTTCGAAGCACCTTAAAAGTTGTTTCAACGTGGTTGGAACTACGAGGAAACTGCTTCGAAGCACCTTACAAGTTGTTTCAACGTGGTTGGAACTACGAGGAAACTACTTCGAAGCACCTTAAAAGTTGTTTCAACGTGGTTGGAACTACGAGGAAACTGCTTCGAAGCACCTTAAAAGTTGTTTCAACGTGGTTGGAACTACGAGGAAACTGCTTCGAAGCACCCTAAGAGTTGTTTCAACGTGGTTGGAACTACGAGGAAACTGCTTCGAAGCACCCTAAAAGTTGTTTCAACGTGGTTGGAACTTCGGATAAACTGCTTCGAAGCACCCTAAAAGTTGTTTCAACGTGGTTGGAACTACGAGGAAACTGCTTCGAAGCACCCTAAAAGTTGTTTCAACGTGGTTGGAACTACGAGGAAACTACTTCGAAGCACCTTAAAAGTTGTTTCAACGTGGTTGGAACTACGAGGAAACTGCTTCGAAGCACCTTAAAAGTTGTTTCAACGTGGTTGGAACTACGAGGAAACTGCTTCGAAGCACCCTAAAAGTTGTTTCAACGTGGTTGAAACTACGAGGAAACTGCTTCGAAGCACCTTAAAAGTTGTTTCAACGTGGTTGAAACTACGAGGAAACTGCTTCGAAGCACCTTGATAGTTGTTTCAACGTGGTTGGAACTACGAGAAAACTGCTTCGAAGCACCTTACAAGTTGTTTCAACGTGGTTGGAACTACGAGGAAACTGCTTCGAAGCACCCTAAAAGTTGTTTCAACGTGGTTGGAACTACGAGGAAACTGCTTCGAAGCACCCTAAAAATTGTTTCAACGTGGTTGGAACTACGAGGAAACTGCTTCGAAGCACCCTAAAAATTGTTTCAACGTGGTTGGAACTACGAGGAAACTGCTTCGAAGCACCCTAAAAGTTGTTTCAACGTGGTTGGAACTACGAGGAAACTGCTTCGAAGCACCCTAAAAATTGTTTCAACGTGGTTGGAACTACGAGGAAACTGCTTCGAAGCACCCTAAAAGTTGTTTCAACGTGGTTGGAACTACGAGGAAACTGCTTCGAAGCACTTTAAAGTTGTTTCAACGTGGTTGGAACTACGAGGAAACTGCTTCGAAACACCCTAAAAGTTGTTTCAACGTGGTTGGAACTAAGAGGAAACTGCTTCGAAGCACCCTAAAAGTTGTTTCAACGTGGTTGGAACTACGAGGAAACTGCTTCGAAGCACCTTAAAAGTTGTTTCAACGTGGTTGGAACTACGAGGAAACTGCTTCGAAGCACCTTAAAAGTTGTTTCAACGTGGTTGGAACTACGAGGAAACTGCTTCGAAGCACCTTAAAAGTTGTTTCAACGTGGTTGGAACTACGAGGAAACTACTTCGAAGCACCTTAAAAGTTGTTTCAACGTGGTTGGAACTACGAGGAAACTGCTTCGAAGCACCTTAAAAGTTGTTTCAACGTGGTTGGAACTACGAGGAAACTGCTTCGAAGCACCCTAAAAGTTGTTTCAACGTGGTTGGAACTACGAGGAAACTGCTTCGAAGCACCCTAAAAGTTGTTTCAACGTGGTTGGAACTACGAGGAAACGGCTTCGAAGCACCCTAAAAGTTGTTTCAACGTGGTTGGAACTACGAGGAAACTGCTTCGAAGCACCCTAAAAGTTGTTTCAACGTGGTTGGAACTTCGAGGAAACTGCTTCGAAGCACCCTAAAAGTTGTTTCAACGTGGTTGGAACTACGAGGAAACTGCTTCGAAGCACCTTAAAAGTTGTTTCAACGTGGTTGGAACTACGAGGAAACTGCTTCGAAGCACCTTACAAGTTGTTTCAACGTGGTTGAAACTACGAGGAAACTGCTTCGAAGCACCTTAAAAGTTGTTTCAACGTGGTTGAAACTACGAGGAAACTGCTTCGAAGCACCCTAAAAGTTGTTTCAACGTGGTTGGAACTACGAGGAAACTGCTTCGAAGCACCCTAAAAATTGTTTCAACGTGGTTGGAACTACGAGGAAACTGCTTCGAAGCACCCTAAAAGTTGTTTCAACGTGGTTGGAACTACGAGGAAACTGCTTCGAAGCACCCTAAAAGTTGTTTCAACGTGGTTGGAACTATGAGGAAACTGCTTCGAAGCACCCTAAAAAGTTGTTTCAACGTGGTTGGAACTACGAGGAAACTGCTTCGAAGCACCTTAAAAGTTGTTTCAACGTGGTTGGAACTACGAGGAAACTGCTTCGAAGCACCTTAAAAGTTGTTTCAACGTGGTTGGAACTACGAGGAAACTGCTTCGAAGCACCTTACAAGTTGTTTCAACGTGGTTGGAACTACGAGGAAACTGCTTCGAAGCACCTTACAAGTTGTTTCAACGTGGTTGGAACTACGAGGAAACTGCTTCGAAGCACCTACAAGTTGTTTCAACGTGGTTGGAACTACGAGGAAACTGCTTCGAAGCACCCTAAAAGTTGTTTCAACGTGGTTGAACTACGAGGAAACTGCTTCGAAGCACCCTAAAAATTGTTTTCAACGTGGTTGGAAACTACGAGGAAACTGCTTCGAAGCACCTTAAAAGTTGTTTCAACGTGGTTGGAACTACGAGGATACTACTTCGAAGCACCTTAAAAGTTGTTTTCAACGTGGTTGGAACTACGAGGAAACTGCTTCTAACACCCTAAAAGTTGTTTCAACGTGGTTGGAACTAAGAGGAAACTGCTTCGAAGCACCTTAAAAGTTGTTTCAACGTGGTTGGAACTACGAGGAAACTGCTTCGAAGCACCTTAAAAGTTGTTTCAACGTGGTTGGAACTACGAGGAAACTGCTTCGAAGCACCTTAAAAGTTGTTTCAACGTGGTTGGAACTACGAGGAAACTGCTTCGAAGCACCTTAAAAGTTGTTTCAACGTGGTTGGAACTACGAGGAAACTGCTTCGAAGCACCTTAAAAATTGTTTCAACGTGGTTGGAACTACGAGGAAACTGCTTCGAAGCACCTTAAAAGTTGTTTCAACGTGGTTGGAACTACGAAGAAACTGCTTCGAAGCACCTTAAAAGTTGTTTCAACGTGGTTGGAACTACGAGAAAACTGCTTCGAAGCACCTTAAAAGTTATTTCAACGTGGTTGGAACTACGAAGAAACTGCTTCGAAGCACCTTAAAAGTTGTTTAAACGTGGTTGGAACTACGAGAAAACTGCTTCGAAGCACCTTAAAAGTTATTTCAACGTGGTTGGAACTACGGGAAAACTGCTTCGAAGCACCTTAAAAATTGTTTAAGCGTGGTTGGAAATACGAGGAAACTGCTTCGAAGCACCTTGAAAGTTGTTTAAGCGTGGTTGGAACTATGAGGAAACTGCTTCGAAGCACCTTTAAAGATGTTTCAACGTAGTTGGAACTACGAGGAAACTGCTTCGAAGCACCTTAAAAGTTGTTTCAACGTGGTTGGAACTACGAAGAAACTGCTTCGAAGCACCTTAAAAGTTGTTTCAACGTGGTTGGAACTACGAGGAAACTGCTTCGAAGCACCTTAAAAGTTATTTCAACGTGGTTGGAACTACGAGGAAACTGCTTCGAAGCACCTTAAAAGTTGTTTCAACGTGGTTGGAACTACGAGGAAACTGCTTCGAAGCACCTTAAAAGTTGTTTCAACGTGGTTGGAACTACGAGGAAACTGCTTCGAAGCACCTTAAAAGTTGTTTCAACGTGGTTGGAACTACGAGGAAACTGCTTCGAAGCACCTTAAAAGTTGTTTCAACGTGGTTGGAACTACGAAGAAACTGCTTCGAAGCACCTTAAAAGTTGTTTCAACGTGGTTGGAACTACGAGAAAACTGCTTCGAAGCACCTTAAAAGTTATTTCAACGTGGTTGGAACTACGGGAAAACTGCTTCGAAGCACCTTAAAAATTGTTTCAACGTGGTTGGAACTACGAGGAAACTGCTTCGAAGCACCTTAAAAGATGTTTCAACGTGGTTGGAACTACGAGGAAACTGCTTCGAAGCACCTTAAAAATTGTTTCAACGTGGTTGGAACTATGAAAAAACTGCTTCAAAGCACCTTAAAAGTTGTTTCAACGTGGTTGGAACTGCGAGGAAACTGCTTCGAAGCACCTTAAAAGTTGTTTCAACGTGGTTTGAACTCTCAGGAAACTGCTTCGAAGCACCTTAAAAGTTGTTTCAACGTGGTTGGAAATACGAGGAAACTGCTTCGAAGCACCTTAAAAATTGTTTAAGCGTGGTTGGAACCACGAGGAAACTGCTTCGAAGCACCTTAAAAGTTGTTTCAACGTGGTTGGAACTACAAGGAAACTGCTTCGAAGCACCTCAAAAATTGTTTAAGCGTGGTTGGAAATATGAGGAAACTGCTTCGAAGCACCTTAAAAGTTGTTTAAGCGTGGTTGGAACTACGAGGAAACTGCTTCGAAGCACCTTAAAAATTGTTTAAGCGTGGTTGGAACCACGAGGAAACTGCTTCGAAGCACCTTAAAAGTTGTTTCAACGTGGTTGGAACTACAAGGAAACTGCTTCGAAGCACCTTAAAAATTGTTTAAGCGTGGTTGGAAATATGAGGAAACTGCTTCGAAGCACCTTAAAAGTTGTTTCAACGTGGTTGGAACTACGAAGAAACTGCTTCGAAGCACCACAAAAGTTGTTTCAACGTGATTGGAACTACGAGGAAACTGCTTTGAAGCACCTTAAAAATTGTTTCAACGTGGTTTGAACTATCAGGAAACTGCTTCAAAGCACCTTAAAAGTTGTTTCAACGTGGTTGGAACTGCGAGGAAACTGCTTCGAAGCACCTTAAAAGTTGTTTCAACGTGGTTTGAACTATCAGGAAACTGCTTCAAAGCACCTTGAAA
This sequence comes from Anopheles ziemanni, assembly GCF_943734765.1. Classification (NCBI taxonomy): domain Eukaryota; kingdom Metazoa; phylum Arthropoda; class Insecta; order Diptera; family Culicidae; genus Anopheles; species Anopheles ziemanni. Next base: position 441,022 of record NW_026690088.1, read on the forward strand.
GTTGTTTCAACGTGGTTGGAACTACGAGGAAACTGCTTCGAAGCACCTTAAAAGTTGTTTCAACGTGGTTGGAAATACGAGGAAACTGCTTCGAAGCACCTTAAAAATTGTTTAAGCGTGGTTGGAACCACGAGGAAACTGCTTCGAAGCACCTTAAAAGTTGTTTCAACGTGGTTGGAACTACAAGGAAACTGCTTCGAAGCACCTTAAAAATTGTTTGAGCGTGGTTGGAAATATGAGGAAACTGCTTCGAAGCACCTTAAAAGTTGTTTCAACGTGGTTGGAACTACGAAGAAACTGCTTCGAAGCACCACAAAAGTTGTTTCAACGTGATTGGAACTACGAGGAAACTGCTTCGAAGCACCTTAAAAGTTGTTTCAACGTGATTGGAACTACGAGGAAACTGCTTCGAAGCACCTTGAAAGTTGTTTAAGCGTGGTTGGAAGTACGAGGAAACTGCTTCGAAGCACCTTAAAAGTTGTTTCAACGTGGTTGGAACTACGAGGAAACTGCTTCGAAGCACCTTAAAAATTGTTTAAGCGTGGTTGGAAGTACGAGGAAACTGCTTCGAAGCACCTTAAAAGTTGTTTCAACGTGGTTGGAACTACGAGGAAACTGCTTCGAAGCACCTTAAAAGTTATTTCAACGTGGTTGGAACTACGAGGAAACTGCTTCGAAGCACCTTAAAAGTTATTTCAACGTGGTTGGAACTACGAGGAAACTGCTTCGAAGCACCTTAAAAGTTATTTCAACGTGGTTGTAACTACGGGGAAACTGCTTCGAAGCACCTTAAAAGTTATTTCAACGTGGTTGGAACTACGGGGAAACTGCTTTGAAGCACCTTAAAAATTGTTTCAACGTGGTTGGAACTGCGAGGAAACTGCTTCGAAGCACCTTAAAAGCTGTTTCAACGTGGTTTGAACTATCAGGAAACTGCTTCGAAGCACCTTAAAAGTTGTTTCAACGTAGTTGGAAATACGAGGAAACTGCTTCGAAGCACCTTAAAAATTGTTTAAGCGTGGTTGGAACCACGAGGAAACTGCTTCGAAGCACCTTAAAAGTTGTTTCAACGTGATTGGAACTACGAGGAAACTGCTTCGAAGCACCTTAAAAGTTATTTTAACGTGGTTGGAACTACGGGGAAACTGCTTCGAAGCACCTTAAAAGTTATTTCAACGTGGTTGGAACTACGAAGAAACTGCTTTGAAGCACCTTAAAAATTGTTTCAACGTGGTTGGAACTGCGAGGAAACTGCTTCGAAGCACCTTAAAAGTTGTTTCAACGTGGTTTGAACTATCAGGAAACTGCTTCGAAGCACCTTAAAAGTTGTTTCAACGTGGTTGGAACTACGAAGAAACTGCTTCAAAGCACCTTAAAAGTTATTTCAACGTGGTTGGAACTACGAGGAAACTGCTTCGAAGCACCTTAAAAATTGTTTCAACGTGGTTGGAACTATGAGGAAACTGCTTCGAAGCACCTTAAAAGATGTTTCAACGTGGTTGGAACTACGAGGAAACTGCTTCGAAGCACCCTAAAAGTTGATTCAACGTGGTTGGAACTACGAGGAAACTGTTTCGAAGCACCCTAAAAATTGTTTCAACGTGGTTGGAACTACGAGGAAACTGCTTCGAAGCACCCTAAAAGTTGTTTCAACGTGGTTGGAACTACGAGGAAACTGCTTCGAAGCACCCTAAAAGTTGTTTCAACGTGGTTGGAACTACGAGGAAACTGCTTCGAAGCACCTTAAAAGTTGTTTCAACGTAGTTGGAACTACGAGGAAACTGCTTCGAAGCACCTTAAAAGTTGTTTCAACGTGGTTGGAACTACGAGGAAACTGCTTCGAAGCACCTTAAAAGTTGTTTCAACGTGGTTGGAACTACGAGGAAACTGCTTCGAAGCACCTTAAAAGTTGTTTCAACGTGGTTTGAACTACGAGGAAACTGCTTCGAAGCACCTTAAAAGTTGTTTCAACGTGGTTTGAACTACGAGGAAACTGCTTCGAAGCACCTTAAAAATTGTTTAAGCGTGGTTGGAAGTACGAGGAAACTGCTTCGAATTACCTTAAAAGTTGTTTCAACGTGGTTGGAACTACGAGGAAACTGCTTCGAAGCACCTTAAAAGATGTTTCAACGTGGTTGGAACTACGAGGAAACTGCTTCGAAGCACCTTAAAAGTTGTTTCAACGTGATTGGAACTACGAGGAAACTGCTTCGAAGCACCTTAAAAGTTGTTTCAACGTGGTTGGAACTACGAGGAAACTGCTTCGAACCACCTTAAAAGTTGTTTCAACGTGGTTGGAACTACGAGGAAACTGCTTCAAAGCACCTTAAAAGTTGTTTCAACGTGGTTGGAACTACGAGGAAACTGCTTTGAAGCACCTTAAAAATTGTTTCAACGTGGTTTGAACTACGAGGAAACTGTTTCGAAGCACCATAAAAGTTGTTTCAACGTGGTTGGGAATACGAGGAAACTGCTTCGAAGCACCTTAAAAATTGTTTAAGCGTGGTTGGAACCACGAGGAAACTGCTTCGAAGCACCTTAAAAGTTGTTTCAACGTGGTTTGAACTACGAGGAAACTGTTTCGAAGCACCATAAAAGTTGTTTCAACGTGGTTGGGAATACGAGGAAACTGCTTCGAAGCACCTTAAAAATTGTTTAAGCGTGGTTGGAACTACGAGGAAACTGCTTCGAAGCACCTTAAAAATTGTTTAAGCGTGGTTGGAAATATGAGGAAACTGCTTCGAAGCACCTTAAAAGTTGTTTAAGCGTGGTTGGAACTATGAGGAAACTGCTTCGAAGCACCTTAAAAGTTGTTTCAACGTGGTTGGAACTACGAAGAAACTGCTTCGAAGCACCACAAAAGTTGTTTCAACGTGATTGGGACTACGAGGAAACTGCTTCGAAGCACCTTAAAAGTTGTTTCAACGTGGTTGGAACTACGAGGAAACTGCTTCGAAGCACCATAAAAGTTGTTTCAACGTGATTGGAAATACGAGGAAACTGCTTCGAAGCACCTTAAAAATTGTTTAAGCGTGGTTGGAACCACGAGGAAACTGCTTCGAAGCACCTTAAAAGTTGTTTCAACGTGGTTGGAACTACGAGGAAACTGCTTCGAAGCACCTTAAAAGTTGTTTCAACGTGGTTGGAACTACGGGAAAACTGCTTCGAAGCACCTTAAAAGTTATTTCAACGTGGTTGGAACTACGAGGAAACTGCTTCGAAGCACCTTAAAAGTTGTTTCAACGTGGTTGGAAATACGAGCAAACTGCTTCGAAGCACCTTAAAAGTTGTTTCAACGTGGTTGGAACTACGAGGAAACTGCTTCGAAGCACCTTAAAAGTTGTTTCAACGTGGCTGGAACTACGAGGAAACTGCTTCGAAGCACCTTAAAAGTTATTTCAACGTGGTTGGAACTACGAGGAAACTGCTTCGAAGCACCTTGAAAGTTGTTTAAGCGTGGTTGGAACTACGAGGAAACTGCTTCGAAGCACCTTAAAACGTTGTTTCAACGTGGTTGGAACTACGAGGAAACTGCTTCGAAGCACCTTGAAAGTTGTTTAAGCGTGGTTGGAACTACGAGGAAACTGCTTCGAAGCACTTTAAACGTTGTTTCAACGTGGTTGGAACTACGAGGAAACTGCTTCGAAGCACCATAAAAGTTGTTTCAACGTGATTGGAAATACGAGGAAACTGCTTCGAAGCACCTTAAAAATTGTTTAAGCGTGGTTGGAACTACGGAGAAACTGCTTCGAAGCACCTTAAACGTTGTTTCAACGTGGTTGGAACTACGAGGAAACTGCTTCGAAGCACCTTGAAAGTTGTTTAAGCGTGGTTGTAACTACGAGGAAACTGCTTCGAAGCACTTTAAAAGTTGTTTAAGCGTGGTTGGAACTACGAGGAAACTGCTTCGAAGCACCTTAAAACGTTGTTTCAACGTGGTTGGAACTACGAGGAAACCGCTTCGAAGCACCTTGAAAGTTGTTTAAGCGTGGTTGGAACTAAGAGGAAACTGCTTCGAAGCACCTTAAACGTTGTTTCAACGTGGTTGGAACTACAAGGAAACTGCTTCGAAGCACCTTGAACGTTGTTTCAACGTGGTTGGAACTACGAGGAAACTGCTTCGAAGCACCTTGAAAGTTGTTTAAGCGTGGTTGGAACTACGAGGAAACTGCTTCGAAGCACCTTAAAACGTTGTTTCAACGTGGTTGGAACTACGAGGAAACTGCTTCGAAGCACCTTAAAAGTTGTTTCAACGTGGTTGGAACTACGAGGAAACTGCTTCGAAGCACCATAAAAGTTGTTTCAACGTGATTGGAAATACGAGGAAACTGCTTCGAAGCACCTTAAAAATTGTTTAAGCGTGGTTGGAACCACGAGGAAACTGCTTCGAAGCACCTTAAAACGTTGTTTCAACGTGGTTGTAACTACGAGGAAACTGCTTCGAAGCACTTTAAAAGTTGTTTAGGCGTGGTTGGAACTACGAGGAAACTGCTTCGAAGCACTTTAAACGTTGTTTCAACGTGGTTGGAACTACGAGGAAACTGCTTCGAAGCACCTTAAAAGTTGTTTGAACGTGGTTGGAAATACGAGCAAACTGCTTCGAAGCACCTTAAAAGTTGTTTCAACGTGGTTGGAACTACGTGGAAACTGCTTCGAAGCACCTTAAAAGTTGTTTCAACGTGGTTGGAACTACGAGGAAACTGCTTCGAAGCACCTTAAAAGTTATTTCAACGTGGTTGGAACTACGAGGAAACTGCTTCGAAGCACCTTGAAAGTTGTTTAAGCGTGGTTGGAACTACGAGGAAACTGCTTCGAAGCACCTTAAAACGTTGTTTCAACGTGGTTGGAACTACGAGGAAACTGCTTCGAAGCACCTTGAAAGTTGTTTAAGCGTGGTTGGAACTACGAGGAAACTGCTTCGAAGCACTTTAAACGTTGTTTCAACGTGGTTGGAACTACGAGGAAACTGCTTCGAAGCACTTTAAAAGTTGTTTAAGCGTGGTTGGAACTACGAGGAAACTGCTTCGAAGCACCTTAAACGTTGTTTCAACGTGGTTGGAACTACGAGGAAACTGCTTCGAAGCACCTTGAAAGTTGTTTAAGCGTGGTTGTAACTACGAGGAAACTGCTTCGAAGCACTTTAAAAGGTGTTTAAGCGTGGTTGGAACTACGAGGAAACTGCTTCGAAGCACCTTAAAACGTTGTTTCAACGTGGTTGGAACTACGAGGAAACCGCTTCGAAGCACCTTGAAAGTTGTTTAAGCGTTGGTGGAACTAAGAGGAAACTGCTTCGAAGCACCTTAAACGTTGTTTCAACGTGGTTGGAACTACAAGGAAACTGCTTCGAAGCACCTTGAACGTTGTTTCAACGTGGTTGGAACTTCGAGGAAACTGCTTCGAAGCACCTTGAAAGTTGTTTAAGCGTGGTTGGAACTACGAAGAAACTGCTTCGAAGCACCTTAAAACGTTGTTTCAACGTGGTTGGAACTACGAGGAAACTGCTTCGAAGCACCTTGAAAGTTGTTTAAGCGTGGTTGGAACTAAGAGGAAACTGCTTCGAAGCACCTTAAACGTTGTTTCAACTTGGTTGGAACTACGAAGAAACTGCTTCGAAGCACTTTAAAAGTTGTTTAAGCGTGGTTGGAACTACGAGGAAACTGCTTCGAAGCACCTTGAAACGTTGTTTCAACGTGGTTGGAACTACGAGGACACTGCTTCGAAGCACCTTAAACGTTGTTTCAACTTGGTTGGAACTACGAAGAAACTGCTTCGAAGCACCTTAAAACGTTGTTTCAACGTGGTTGGAACTACGAGGAAACTGCTTCGAAGCACCTTAAACGTTGTTTCAAATTGGTTGGAACTACGAAGAAACTGCTTCGAAGCACTTTAAAAGTTGTTTAAGCGTGGTTGGAACTACGAGGAAACTGCTTCGAAGCACCTTGAAACGTTGTTTCAACGTGGTTGGAACTACGAGGAAACTGCTTCGAAGCACCTTAAACGTTGTTTCAACGTGGTTGGAACTACGAAGAAACTGCTTCGAAGCACCTTGAAAGTTGTTTCAACGTGGTTGGAACTACGAGGAAACTGCTTCGAAGCACCTTAAACGTTGTTTCAACTTGGTTGGAACTACGAGGAAACTGCTTCGAAGCACCTTAAACGTTGTTTCAACGTGGTTGGAACTACACGGAAACTGCTTCGAAGCACCTTGAAACGTTGTTTCAACGTGGTTGGAACTACGAGGAAACTGCTTCGAAGCACCTTAAACGTTGTTTCAACGTGGTTGGAACTACACGGAAACTGCTTCGAAGCACCTTGAAACGTTGTTTCAACGTGGTTGGAACTACGAAGAAACTGCTTCGAAGCACCTTAAAACGTTGTTTCAACTTGGTTGGAACTACGAAGAAACTGCTTCGAAGCACCTTAAAACGTTGTTTCAACGTGGTTGGAACTACGAGGAAACTGCTTCGAAGCACCTTAAACGTTGTTTCAACTTGGTTGGAACTACGAAGAAACTGCTTCGAAGCACTTTAAAAGTTGTTTAAGCGTGGTTGGAACTACGAGGAAACTGCTTCGAAGCACCTTGAAACGTTGTTTCAACGTGGTTGGAACTACGAGGAAACTGCTTCGAAGCACCTTAAACGTTGTTTCAACGTGGTTGGAACTACGAAGAAACTGCTTCGAAGCACCTTGAAAGTTGTTTCAACGTGGTTGGAACTACGAGGAAACTGCTTCGAAGCACCTTAAACGTTGTTTCAACGTGGTTGGAACTACGAGGAAACTGCTTCGAAGCACTTTAAAAGTTGTTTAAGCGTGGTTGGAACTACGAGGAAACTGCTTCGAAGCACCTTAAAACGTTGTTTCAACGTGGTTGGAACTAAGAGGAAACTGCTTCGAAGCACCTTAAAAGTTGTTTAAGCGTGGTTGGAACTACGAGGAAACTGCTTCGAAGCACTTTAAAAGTTGTTTAGGCGTGGTTGGAACTACGAGGAAACTGCTTCGAAGCACCTTAAACGTTGTTTCAACGTGGTTGGAACTACAAGGAAACTGCTTCGAAGCACCCTGAACGTTGTTTCAACGTGGTTGGAACTACGAGGAAACTGCTTCGAAGCACCTTAAAAGTTGTTCAAGCGTGGTTGGAACTACGAGGAAACTGCTTCGAAGCACCTTGAAAGTTTTTTAAGCGTGGTTGGAACTACGAGGAAACTGCTTCGAAGCACCTTGAACGTTGTTTAAGCGTGGTTGGAACTACGAGGAAACTGCTTCGAAGCACCTCAAACGTTGTTTCAACGTGGTTGGAACTACAAGGAAACTGCTTCGAAGCACCCTGAACGTTGTTTCAACGTGGTTAGAACTACGAGGAAACTGCTTCGAAGCACCTTCAACGTTGTTTCAACGTGGTTGGAACTACAAGGAAACTGCTTCGAAGCACCTTGAACGTTGTTTCAACGTGGTTGGAACTACGAGGAAACTGCTTCGAAGCACCTTAGAAGTTGTTTTAGCGTGTTTCGAAATACGAGGAAACTGCTTCGAAATACCTTAGAAGTTGTTTTAGCGTTTTTGGAAATACGAGGAAACTGCTTCGAAGCACCTTCGAAGTTGTTTTAGCGTTTTTGGAAATACGAGGAAACTGCTTCGAAGCACCTTAGAAGTTGTTTTAGCGTGTTTGGAAATACGAGGAAACTGCTTTGAAGCACCTTCGAAGTTGTTTTAGCGTGTTTGGAAATACGAGGAAACTGCTTCGAAGCACCTTAGAAGTTGTTTTAGCGTGTTTGGAAATACGAGGAATCTGCTTCGAAGCACCTTCGAAAGTGTTTTAGCGTGTTTGGAAATACGAGGAAACTGCTTCGAAGCACCTTAGAAGTTGTTTTAGCGTTTTTGGAAATACGAGGAAACTGCTTCGAAGCACCTTAGAAGTTGTTTTAGCGTTTTTGGAAATACGAGGAAACTGCTTCGAAGCACCTTAGAAGTTGTTTTAGCGTGTTTCGAAATACGAGGAAACTGCTTCGAAATACCTTAGAAGTTGTTTTAGCGTGTTTGGAAATACGAGGAAACTGCTTCGAAGCACCTTAGAAGTTGTTTTAGCGTGTTTCGAAATACGAGGAAACTGCTTCGAAATACCTTAGAAGTTGTTTTAGCGTGTTTGGAAATACGAGGAAACTGCTTTGAAGCACCTTCGAAGTTGTTTTAGCGTTTTTGGAAATACGAGGAAACTGCTTCGAAGCACCTTAGAAGTTGTTTTAGCGTGTTTGGAAATACGAGGAAACTGCTTTGAAGCACCTTCGAAGTTGTTTTAGCGTGTTTGGAAATACGAGGAAGCTACTTCGAAGCACCTTAGAAGTTGTTTTAGCGTGTTTCGAAATACGAGGAAACTGCTTTGAAGCACCTTCGAAGTTGTTTTAGCGTGTTTGGAAATACGAGGAAGCTACTTCGAAGCACCTTAGAAGTTGTTTTAGCGTGTTTCGAAATACGAGGAAACTGCTTCGAAGCACCTTAGAAGTTGTTTTAGCGTTTTTGGAAATACGAGGAAACTGCTTCGAAGCACCTTAGAAGTTGTTTTAGCGTGTTTGGAAATACGAGGAATCTGCTTCGAAGCACCTTCGAAAGTGTTTTAGCGTGTTTGGAAATACGAGGAAACTGCTTCGAAGCACCTTAGAAGTTTTTTTAGCGTGTTTGGAAATACGAGGAATCTGCTTCGGAACACCTTAGAAATTGTTTTAGCGTGTTTGGAAATACGAGGAAACTGCTTCGAAGCACCTTAAAAGTTGTTTCAGCGTGTTTGGAAATACGAGAAAACTGCTTCGGAACACCTTAGAAATTGTTTTAGCGTGTTTGGAAATACGAGGAAACTGCTTCGAAGCACCTTAGAAGTTGTTTTAGCGTGTTTCGAAATACGAGGAAACTGCTTCGAAATACCTTAGAAGTTGTTTTAGCGTTTTTGGAAATACGAGGAAACTGCTTTGAAGCACCTTCGAAGTTGTTTTAGCGTGTTTGGAAATACGAGGAAACTGCTTCGAAGCACCTTAGAAGTTGTTTTAGCGTGTTTGGAAATACGAGGAATCTGCTTCGAAGCACCTTCGAAAGTGTTTTAGCGTGTTTGGAAATACGAGGAAACTGCTTCGAAGCACCTTAAAAGTTGTTTCAGCGTGTTTGGAAATACGAGAAAACTGCTTCGGAACACCTTAGAAATTGTTTTAGCGTGTTTGGAAATACGAGGAAACTGCTTCGAAGCACCTTAGAAGTTGTTTTAGCGTGTTTCGAAATACGAGGAAACTGCTTCGAAATACCTTAGAAGTTGTTTTAGCGTTTTTCAAAATACGAGGAAACTGCTTCGAAGCACCTTCGAAGTTGTTTTAGCGTTTTTGGAAATACGAGGAAACTGCTTCGAAGCACCTTAGAAGTTGTTTAAGCGTGTTTGGAAATACGAGGAAACTGCTTTGAAGCACCTTCGAAGTTATTTTAGCGTGTTTGGAAATACGAGGAAACTGCTTCGACGCACCTTAGAAGTTGTTTTAGCGTGTTTGGAAATACGAGGAATCTGCTTCGAAGCACCTTCGAAAGTGTTTTAGCGTGTTTGGAAATACGAGGAAACTGCTTCGAAGCACCTTAAAAGTTGTTTCAGCGTGTTTGGAAATACGAGAAAACTGCTTCGGAACACCTTAGAAATTGTTTTAGCGTGTTTGGAAATACGAGGAAACTGCTTCGAAGCACCTTAGAAGTTGTTTTAGCGTGTTTCGAAATACGAGGAAACTGCTTCGAAATACCTTAGAAGTTGTTTTAGCGTGTTTGGAAATACGAGGAAACTGCTTTGAAGCACCTTCGAAGTTGTTTTAGCGTGTTTGGAAATACGAGGAAACTGCTTCGAAGCACCTTAGAAGTTGTTTTAGCGTGTTTGGAAATACGAGGAAACTGCTTTGAAGCACCTTCGAAGTTGTTTTAGCGTGTTTGGAAATACGAGGAAGCTACTTCGAAGCACCTTAGAAGTTGTTTTAGCGTGTTTCGAAATACGAGGAAACTGCTTCGAAGCACCTTAGAAGTTGTTTTAGCGTTTTTGGAAGTACGAGGAAACTGCTTCGAAGCACCTTAGAAGTTGTTTTAGCGTTTTTGGAAATACGAGGAAACTGCTTCAAAGCACCTTGAAAGTTGTTTAAGCGTGCTTGGAAATACGAGGAAACTGCTTCGAAGCACCTTAGAAGTTGTTTTAGCGTGTTTGGAAATACGAGAAAACTGCTTCGAAGCACCTTAGAAAATGTTTTAGCGTGTTTGGATATACGCGGAAACTGCTTCGAAGCACCTTAGAAGTTGTTTTAGCATGTTTGGAAAAACAAGGAAACTGCTTCGAAGCACCTTAAAAGTTGTTTTAGCGTTTTTGGAAGTACGAGGAAACTGCTTCGAAGCACCTTAGAAGTTGTTTTAGCGTTTTTGGAAATACGAGGAAACTGCTTCGAAGCACCTTAGAAGTTGTTTTAGCGTGTTTGGAAATACGAGGAATCTGCTTCGAAGCACCTTAGAAGTTGTTTTAGCGTGTTTGGAAATACGAGGAAACTGCTTCGAAGCACCTTAGAAGTTGTTTTAGCGTGTTTGGAAATACGAGGAAACTGCTTCGAAGCACCTTAGAAGTTGTTTTAGCGTGTTTGGAAATACGAGGAAACTGCTTCGAAGCACCTTAGAAGTTGTTTTAGCGTGTTTGGAAATACGAGGAATCTGCTTCGAAGCACCTTCGAAGTTGTTTTAGCGTTTTTGGAAATACGAGGAAACTGCTTCGAAGCACCTTAGAAGTTGTTTTAGCGTGTTTGGAAATACGAGGAAACTGCTTCGAAGAACCTTAGAAGTTGTTTTAGCGTTTTTGGAAATACGAGGAAACTGCTTCGAAGCACCTTAGAAGTTGTTTTCGCGTGTTTGGAAATACGAGGAAACTGCTTCGAAGCACCTTAGAAGTTGTTTTAGCGTGTTTGGAAAAACGAGGAAACTGCTTCGAAGCACCTTAAAAGTTGTTTTAGCGTGTTTTAAAATACGAGGAAACTGCTTCGAAGCACCTTAGAAGTTGTTTTAGCGTGTTTGGATATACGCGGAAACTGCTTCGAAGCACCTTAGAAGTTGTTTTAGCATGTTTGGAAATACGAGGAAACTGCTTTGAAGCACCTTCGAAGTTGTTTTAGAGTTTTTGGAAATACGAGGAAACTGCTTCGAAGCACCTTCGAAGTTATTTTAGCGTGTTTGGCAATACGAGGACACTGTTTTAGCGTTTTTGGAAATACGAGGAAACTGCTTCGAAGCACCTTAGAAGTTGTTTTAGCGTGTTTGGAAATACGAGGAAACTGCTTCGAAGCACCTTAGAAGTTGTTTTAGCGTGTTTGGAAATACGAGGAAACTGCTTCGAAGCACCTTAAAAGTTGTTTTAGCGTGTTTGGAAATACGAGAAAACTGCTTCGAAGCACCTTAGAAGTTGTTTTAGCGTGTTTGGATATACGCGGAAACTGCTTCGAAGCACCTTAGAAGTTGTTTTAGCATGTTTGGAAATACGAGGAAACTGCTTTGAAGCACCTTCGAAGTTGTTTTAGAGTTTTTGGAAATACGAGGAAACTGCTTCGAAGCACCTTCGAAGTTATTTTAGCGTGTTTGGCAATACGAGGAAACTGCTTCGAAGCACCTTAGAAGTTGTTTGAGCGTGTTTGGAAATACGAGGAAACTGCTTCGAAGCACCTTAGAAGTTGTTTTAGCGTGTTTGGAAATACGAGGAAACTGCTTCGAAGCACCTTCGAAAGTGTTTTAGCGTGTTTGGAAATACGAGGAAACTGCTTCGAAGCACCTTAGAAGTTGTTTTAGCGTGTTTGGAAATACGAGGAAACTGCTTCGGAGCACCTTCGAAAGTGTTTTAGCGTGTTTGGAAATACGAAGAAACTGCTTCGAAGCACCTTAAAAGTTGTTTTAGCGTGTTTGGAAATACGAGGAAACTGCTTCGAAGCACCTTAGAAGTTGTTTTAGCGTGTTTGGAAATACGAGGAAACTGCTTCGGAACACCTTAGAAATTGTTTTAGCGTGTTTGGAAATACGAGGAAACTGCTTCGAAGCACCTTAGAAGTTGTTTTAGCGTGTTTGGAAATACGAGGAAACTGCTTCGGAACACCTTAGAAATTGTTTTAGCGTGTTTGGAAATACGAGGAAACTGCTTCGAAGCACCTTAGAAGTTGTTTTAGCGTGTTTGGAAATACGAGGAAACTGCTTCGGAACACCTTAGAAATTGTTTTAGCGTGTTTGGAAATTCGAGGAAACTGCTTCGAAGCACCTTAGAAGTTGTTTTAGCGTGTTTGGAAATACGAGGAAACTGCTTCGGAACACCTTAGAAATTGTTTTAGCGTGTTTGGAAATACGAGGAAACTGCTTCGAAGCACCTTAGAAATTGTTTTAGCGTGTTTGGAAATACGAGGAAACTGCTTCGAAGCACCTTAGAAGTTGTTTTAGCGTGTTTGGAAATACGAGGAAACTGCTTCGAAGCACCTTCGAAGTTGTTTTAGCGTGTTTGGAAATACGAGGAAACTGCTTCGAAGCACCTTAGAAGTTGTTTTAGCGTGTTTGGAAATACGAGGAAACTGCTTCGAAGCACCTTAAAAGTTGTTTTAGCGTGTTTGGAAATACGAGGAAACTGCTTCGAAGCACCTTAGAAGTTGTTTTAGCGTGTTTGGAAATACGAGAAAACTGCTTTGAAGCACCTTCGAAGTTGTTTTAGCGTGTTTGGAAATACGAGGAAACTGCTTCGAAGCACCTTAGAAGTTGTTTTAGCGTGTTTGGAAATACGAGGAAACTGCTTCGAAGCACCTTAGAAGTTGTTTTAGCGTTTTTGGAAATACGAGGAAACTGCTTCGAAGCACCTTAGAAGTTGTTTTAGCGTTTTTGGAAATACGAGGAAACTGCTTCGAAGCACCTTAGAAGTTGTTTTAGCGTGTTTGGAAATACGAGGAAACTGCTTCGAAGCACCTTAGAAATTGTTTTAGCGTTTTTGGAAATACGAGGAATCTGCTTCGAAGCACCTTCGAAGTTGTTTTAGCGTTTTTGGAAATACGAGGAAACTGCTTCGAAGCACCTTAGAAGTTGTTTTAGCGTGTTTGGAAATACGAGGAAACTGCTTCGAAGCACCTTAGAAGTTGTTTTAGCGTGTTTGGAAATACGAGGAAACTGCTTCGAAGCACCTTAAAAGTTGTTTAAGCGTGTTTGGAAATACGAGAAAACTGCTTCGAAGCACCTTAGAAGTTGTTTTAGCGTGTTTGGATATACGCGGAAACTGCTTCGAAGCACCTTAGAAGTTGTTTTAGCATGTTTGGAAATACGAGGAAACTGCTTTGAAGCACCTTCGAAGTTGTTTTAGAGTTTTTGGAAATACGAGGAAACTGCTTCGAAGCACCTTCGAAGTTATTTTAGCGTGTTTGGCAATACGAGGAAACTGCTTCGAAGCACCTTAGAAGTTGTTTGAGCGTGTTTGGAAATACGAGGAAACTGCTTCGAAGCACCTTAGAAGTTGTTTTAGCGTGTTTGGAAATACGAGGAAACTGCTTCGAAGCACCTTCGAAAGTGTTTTAGCGTGTTTGGAAATACGAGGAAACTGCTTCGAAGCACCTTAGAAGTTGTGTTAGCGTGTTTGGAAATACGAGGAAACTGCTTCGAAGCACCTTCGAAAGTGTTTTAGCGTGTTTGGAAATACGAGGAAACTGCTTCGAAGCACCTTAGAAATTGTTTTAGCGTGTTTGGAAATACGAGGAAACTGCTTTGAAGCACCTTCGAAAGTGTTTTAGCGTGTTTGGAAATACGAGGAAACTGCTTCGAAGCACCTTAGAAATTGTTTTAGCGTGTTTGGAAATACGAGAAAACTGCTTCGGAGCACCTTAGAAGTTGTTTTAGCGTGTTTGGAAATACGAGGAAACTGGTTCGGAGCACCTTAGAAGTTGTTTTAGCGTGTTTGGAAATACGAGGAAACTGCATCGAAGCCCCTTGAAAGTTGTTTAAACGTGTTTGGAAATACGAGGAAACTGCTTCGAAGCACCTTGGAAGTTGTTTTAGCGTGTTTGGAAATACGAGAAAACTGCTTCGGAACACCTTAGAAATTGTTTTAGCGTGTTTGGAAATACGAGGAAACTGCTTCGAAGCACCTTAGAAGTTGTTTTAGCGTGTTTGGAAATACGAGGAAACTGCTTCGAAGCACCTTCGAAGTTGTTTTAGCGTGTTTGGAAATACGAGGAAACTGCTTCGAAGCACCTTAGAAGTTGTTTTAGCGTGTTTGGAAATACGAGGAAACTGCTTCGAAGCACCTTCGAAGTTGTTTTAGCGTTTTTGGAAATACGAGGAAACTGCTTCGAAGCACCTTAAAAGTTGTTTTAGCGTGTTTGGAAATACGAGGAAACTGCTTCGAAGCACCTTAGAAGTTGTTTTAGCGTGTTTGGAAATACGAGGAAACTGCTTCGGAACACCTTAGAAATTGTTTTAGCGTGTTTGGAAATACGAGGAAACTGCTTCGAAGCACCTTAGAAATTGTTTTAGCGTGTTTGGAAATTCGAGGAAACTGCTTCGAAGCACCTTAGAAGTTGTTTTAGCGTGTTTGGAAATACGAGGAAACTGCTTCGAAGCACCTTAGAAGTTGTTTTAGCGTGTTTGGAAATACGAGGAAACTGCTTCGGAACACCTTAGAAATTGTTTTAGCGTGTTTGGAAATACGAGGAAACTGCTTCGAAGCACCTTAGAAATTGTTTTAGCGTGTTTGGAAATTCGAGGAAACTGCTTCGAAGCACCTTAGAAGTTGTTTTAGCGTGTTTGGAAATACGAGAAAACTGCTTTGAAGCACCTTCGAAGTTGTTTTAGCGTGTTTGGAAATACGAGGAAACTGCTTCGAAGCACCTTAGAAGTTGTTTTAGCGTGTTTGGAAATACGAGGAAACTGCTTCGAAGCACCTTAGAAGTTGTTTTAGCGTTTTTGGAAATACGAGGAAACTGCTTCGAAGCACCTTAGAAGTTGTTTTAGCGTTTTTGGAAATACGAGGAAACTGCTTCGAAGCACCTTAGAAGTTGTTTTAGCGTGTTTGGAAATACGAGGAAACTGCTTCGAAGCACCTTAAAAGTTGTTTAAGCGTGTTTGGAAATACGAGAAAACTGCTTCGAAGCACCTTAGAAGTTGTTTTAGCGTGTTTGGATATACACGGAAACTGCTTCGAAGCACCTTAGAAGTTGTTTTAGCATGTTTGGAAATACGAGGAAACTGCTTTGAAGCACCTTCGAAGTTGTTTTAGAGTTTTTGGAAATACGAGGAAACTGCTTCGAAGCACCTTCGAAGTTATTTTAGCGTGTTTGGGAATACGAGGAAACTGCTTCGAAGCACCTTAGAAGTTGTTTGGGCGTGTTTGGAAATACGAGGAAACTGCTTCGAAGCACCTTAGAAGTTGTTTTAGCGTGTTTGGAAATACGAGGAAACTGCTTCGAAGCACCTTCGAAAGTGTTTTAGCGTGTTTGGAAATACGAGGAAACTGCTTCGAAGCACCTTAGAAGTTGTTTTAGCGTGTTTGGAAATACGAGGAAACTGCTTCGAAGCACCTTAGAAGTTGTTTTAGCGTGTTTGGAAATACGAGGAAACTGCTTCGAAGCACCTTCGAAAGTGTTTTAGCGTGTTTGGAAATACGAGGAAACTGCTTCGAAGCACCTTAGAAATTGTTTTAGCGTGTTTGGAAATACGAGGAAACTGCTTTGAAGCACCTTCGAAAGTGTTTTAGCGTGTTTGGAAATACGAGGAAACTGCTTCGAAGCACCTTAGAAATTGTTTTAGCGTGTTTGGAAATACGAGAAAACTGCTTCGGAGCACCTTAGAAGTTGTTTTAGCGTGTTTGGAAATACGAGGAAACTGGTTCGGAGCACCTTAGAAGTTGTTTTAGCGTGTTTGGAAATACGAGGAAACTGCATCGAAGCCCCTTGAAAGTTGTTTAAACGTGTTTGGAAATACGAGGAAACTGCTTCGAAGCACCTTGGAAGTTGTTTTAGCGTGTTTGGAAATACGAGAAAACTGCTTCGGAACACCTTAGAAATTGTTTTAGCGTGTTTGGAAATACGAGGAAACTGCTTCGAAGCACCTTAGAAGTTGTTTTAGCGTGTTTGGAAATACGAGGAAACTGCTTCGAAGCACCTTCGAAGTTGTTTTAGCGTGTTTGGAAATACGAGGAAACTGCTTCGAAGCACCTTAGAAGTTGTTTTAGCGTGTTTGGAAATACGAGGAAACTGCTTCGAAGCACCTTCGAAGTTGTTTTAGCGTGTTTGGAAATACGAGGAATCTGCTTCGAAGCACCTTCGAAGTTGTTTTAGCGTGTTTGGAAATACGAGGAAACTGGTTCGGAGCACCTTAGAAGTTGTTTTAGCGTGTTTGGAAATACGAGGAAACTGCATCGAAGCCCCTTGAAAGTTGTTTAAACGTGTTTGGAAATACGAGGAAACTGCTTCGAAGCACCTTGGAAGTTGTTTTAGCGTGTTTGGAAATACGAGAAAACTGCTTCGGAACACCTTAGAAATTGTTTTAGCGTGTTTGGAAATACGAGGAAACTGCTTCGAAGCACCTTAGAAATTGTTTTAGCGTGTTTGGAAATACGAGGAAACTGCTTTGAAGCACCTTAGAAATTGTTTTAGCGTGTTTGGAAATACGAGGAAACTGCTTCGAAGCACCTTAGAAATTGTTTTAGCGTGTTTGGAAATACGAGGAAACTGCTTCGAAGCACCTTAGAAATTGTTTTAGCGTGTTTGGAAATACGAGAAAACTGCTTCGGAGCACCTTAGAAATTGTTTTAGCGTGTTTGGAAATACGAGAAAACTGCTTCGGAGCACCTTAGAAGTTGTTTTAGCGTGTTTGGAAATACGAGGAAACTGGTTCGGAGCACCTTAGAAGTTGTTTTAGCGTGTTTGGAAATACGAGGAAACTGCATCGAAGCCCCTTGAAAGTTGTTTAAACGTGTTTGGAAATACGAGGAAACTGCTTCGAAGCACCTTGGAAGTTGTTTTAGCGTGTTTGGAAATACGAGAAAACTGCTTCGGAACACCTTAGAAATTGTTTTAGCGTGTTTGGAAATACGAGGAAACTGCTTCGAAGCACCTTAGAAATTGTTTTAGCGTGTTTGGAAATACGAGGAAACTGCTTTGAAGCACCTTCGAAAGTGTTTTAGCGTGTTTGGAAATACGAGGAAACTGCTTCGAAGCACCTTAGAAATTGTTTTAGCGTGTTTGGAAATACGAGAAAACTGCTTCGGAGCACCTTAGAAGTTGTTTTAGCGTGTTTGGAAATACGAGGAAACTGGTTCGGAGCACCTTAGAAGTTGTTTTAGCGTGTTTGGAAATACGAGGAAACTGCATCGAAGCCCCTTGAAAGTTGTTTAAACGTGTTTGGAAATACGAGGAAACTGCTTCGAAGCACCTTGGAAGTTGTTTTAGCGTGTTTGGAAATACGAGAAAACTGCTTCGGAACACCTTAGAAATTGTTTTAGCGTGTTTGGAAATACGAGGAAACTGCTTCGAAGCACCTTAGAAATTGTTTTAGCGTGTTTGGAAATACGAGAAAACTGCTTCGGAACACCTTAGAAATTGTTTTAGCGTGTTTGGAAATACGAGGAAACTGCTTCGAAGCACCTTAGAAATTGTTTTAGCGTGTTTGGAAATACGAGGAAACTGCTTCGAAGCACCTTAGAAATTGTTTTAGCGTGTTTGGAAATACGAGAAAACTGCTTCGGAGCACCTTAGAAATTGTTTTAGCGTGTTTGGAAATACGAGAAAACTGCTTCGGAGCACCTTAGAAGTTGTTTTAGCGTGTTTGGAAATACGAGGAAACTGGTTCGGAGCACCTTAGAAGTTGTTTTAGCGTGTTTGGAAATACGAGGAAACTGCATCGAAGCCCCTTGAAAGTTGTTTAAACGTGTTTGGAAATACGAGGAAACTGCTTCGAAGCACCTTGGAAGTTGTTTTAGCGTGTTTGGAAATACGAGAAAACTGCTTCGGAACACCTTAGAAATTGTTTTAGCGTGTTTGGAAATACGAGGAAACTGCTTCGAAGCACCTTAGAAATTGTTTTAGCGTGTTTGGAAATACGAGGAAACTGCTTTGAAGCACCTTCGAAAGTGTTTTAGCGTGTTTGGAAATACGAGGAAACTGCTTCGAAGCACCTTAGAAATTGTTTTAGCGTGTTTGGAAATACGAGAAAACTGCTTCGGAGCACCTTAGAAGTTGTTTTAGCGTGTTTGGAAATACGAGGAAACTGGTTCGGAGCACCTTAGAAGTTGTTTTAGCGTGTTTGGAAATACGAGGAAACTGCTTCGAAGCACCTTAGAAGTTGTTTTAGCGTGTTTGGAAATACGAGGAAACTGCTTCGAAGCACCTTCGAAAGTGTTTTAGCGTGTTTGGAAATACGAGGAAACTGCTTCGAAGCACCTTAGAAATTGTTTAAGCGTGTTTGGAAATACGAGGAAACTGCTTCGAAGCACCTTCGAAGTTGTTTTAGCGTGTTTGGAAATACGAGGAATCTGCTTCGAAGCACCTTCGAAGTTGTTTTAGCGTGTTTGGAAATACGAGGAAACTGCTTCGAAGCACCTTAGAAGTTGTTTTAGCGTGTTTGGAAATACGAGGAAACTGCTTCGCAGCACCTTCGAAAGTGTTTTAGCGTGTTTGGAAATACGAGAAAACTGGTTCGGAGCACCTTAGAAGTTGTTTTAGCGTGTTTGGAAATACGAGGAAACTGCATCGAAGCCCCTTGAAAGTTGTTTAAACGTGTTTGGAAATACGAGGAAACTGCTTCGAAGCACCTTGGAAGTTGTTTTAGCGTGTTTGGAAATACGAGAAAACTGCTTCGGAACACCTTAGAAATTGTTTTAGCGTGTTTGGAAATACGAGGAAACTGCTTCGAAGCACCTTAGAAATTGTTTTAGCGTGTTTGGAAATACGAGAAAACTGCTTCGGAGCACCTTAGAAGTTGTTTTAGCGTGTTTGGAAATACGAGGAAACTGGTTCGGAGCACCTTAGAAGTTGTTTTAGCGTGTTTGGAAATACGAGGAAACTGCATCGAAGCCCCTTGAAAGTTGTTTAAACGTGTTTGAAAATACGAGGAAACTGCTTCGAAGCACCTTGGAAGTTGTTTTAGCGTGTTTGGAAATACGAGAAAACTGCTTCGGAACACCTTAGAAATTGTTTTAGCGTGTTTGGAAATACGAGGAAACTGCTTCGAAGCACCTTAGAAATTGTTTTAGCGTGTTTGGAAATACGAGGAAACTGCTTTGAAGCACCTTCGAAAGTGTTTTAGCGTGTTTGGAAATACGAGGAAACTGCTTCGAAGCACCTTAGAAATTGTTTTAGCGTGTTTGGAAATACGAGAAAACTGCTTCGGAGCACCTTAGAAGTTGTTTTAGCGTGTTTGGAAATACGAGGAAACTGGTTCGGAGCACCTTAGAAGTTGTTTTAGCGTGTTTGGAAATACGAGGAAACTGCTTCGAAGCACCTTAGAAGTTGTTTTAGCGTGTTTGGAAATACGAGGAAACTGCTTCGAAGCACCTTCGAAAGTGTTTTAGCGTGTTTGGAAATACGAGGAAACTGCTTCGAAGCACCTTAGAAATTGTTTAAGCGTGTTTGGAAATACGAGGAAACTGCTTCGAAGCACCTTCGAAGTTGTTTTAGCGTGTTTGGAAATACGAGGAATCTGCTTCGAAGCACCTTCGAAGTTGTTTTAGCGTGTTTGGAAATACGAGGAAACTGCTTCGAAGCACCGCTTGCTTGTTTTAGCGTGTTTGGAAATACGAGGAAACTGCTTCGAAGCACCTTCGAAGTTGTTTTAGCGTGTTTGGAAATACGAGGAAACTGCTTCGAAGCACCTTAGAAGTTGTTTTAGCGTGTTTGGAAATACGAGGAAACTGCTTCGAAGCACCTTCGAAGTTGTTTTAGCGTGTTTGGAAATACGAGGAATCTGCTTCGAAGCACCTTCGAAGTTGTTTTAGCGTGTTTGGAAATACGAGGAAACTGGTTCGGAGCACCTTAGAAGTTGTTTTAGCGTGTTTGGAAATACGAGGAAACTGCATCGAAGCCCCTTGAAAGTTGTTTAAACGTGTTTGGAAATACGAGGAAACTGCTTCGAAGCACCTTAGAAGTTGTTTTAGCGTGTTTGGAAATACGAGGAAACTGCTTCGAAGCACCTTAAAAGTTGTTTAAGCGTGTTTGGAAATACGAGAAAACTGCTTCGAAGCACCTTAGAAGTTGTTTTAGCGTGTTTGGATATACGCGGAAACTGCTTCGAAGCACCTTAGAAGTTGTTTTAGCATGTTTGGAAATACGAGGAAACTGCTTTGAAGCACCTTCGAAGTTGTTTTAGAGTTTTTGGAAATACGAGGAAACTGCTTCGAAGCACCTTAGAAGTTATTTTAGCGTGTTTGGAAATACGAGGAAACTGCTTCGAAGCACCTTAGAAGTTGTTTTAGCGTGTTTGGAAATACGAGGAAACTGCTTCGAAGCACCTTAGAAGTTGTTTTAGCGTGTTTGGAAATACGAGGAAACTGCTTCGAAGCACCTTCGAAAGTGTTTTAGCGTGTTTGGAAATACGAGGAAACTGCTTCGAAGCACCTTAGAAGTTGTTTTAGCGTGTTTGGAAATACGAGGAAACTGCTTCGAAGCACCTTAGAAGTTGTGTTAGCGTGTTTGGAAATACGAGGAAACTGCTTCGAAGCACCTTCGAAAGTGTTTTAGCGTGTTTGGAAATACGAGGAAACTGCTTCGAAGCACCTTCGAAAGTGTTTTAGCGTGTTTGGAAATACGAGGAAACTGCTTTGAAGCACCTTCGAAAGTGTTTTAGCGTGTTTGGAAATACGAGGAAACTGCTTCGAAGCACCTTAGAAATTGTTTTAGCGTGTTTGGAAATACGAGAAAACTGCTTCGGAGCACCTTAGAAGTTGTTTTAGCGTGTTTGGAAATACGAGGAAACTGGTTCGGAGCACCTTAGAAGTTGTTTTAGCGTGTTTGGAAATACGAGGAAACTGCATCGAAGCCCCTTGAAAGTTGTTTAAACGTGTTTGGAAATACGAGGAAACTGCTTCGAAGCACCTTGGAAGTTGTTTTAGCGTGTTTGGAAATACGAGAAAACTGCTTCGGAACACCTTAGAAATTGTTTTAGCGTGTTTGGAAATACGAGGAAACTGCTTCGAAGCACCTTAGAAGTTGTTTTAGCGTGTTTGGAAATACGAGGAAACTGCTTCGAAGCACCTTCGAAGTTGTTTTAGCGTGTTTGGAAATACGAGGAAACTGCTTCGAAGCACCTTAGAAGTTGTTTTAGCGTGTTTGGAAATACGAGGAAACTGCTTCGAAGCACCTTCGAAGTTGTTTTAGCGTGTTTGGAAATACGAGGAATCTGCTTCGAAGCACCTTCGAAGTTGTTTTAGCGTGTTTGGAAATACGAGGAAACTGGTTCGGAGCACCTTAGAAGTTGTTTTAGCGTGTTTGGAAATACGAGGAAACTGCATCGAAGCCCCTTGAAAGTTGTTTAAACGTGTTTGGAAATACGAGGAAACTGCTTCGAAGCACCTTGGAAGTTGTTTTAGCGTGTTTGGAAATACGAGAAAACTGCTTCGGAACACCTTAGAAATTGTTTTAGCGTGTTTGGAAATACGAGGAAACTGCTTCGAAGCACCTTAGAAATTGTTTTAGCGTGTTTGGAAATACGAGGAAACTGCTTTGAAGCACCTTAGAAATTGTTTTAGCGTGTTTGGAAATACGAGGAAACTGCTTCGAAGCACCTTAGAAATTGTTTTAGCGTGTTTGGAAATACGAGGAAACTGCTTCGAAGCACCTTAGAAATTGTTTTAGCGTGTTTGGAAATACGAGAAAACTGCTTCGGAGCACCTTAGAAATTGTTTTAGCGTGTTTGGAAATACGAGAAAACTGCTTCGGAGCACCTTAGAAGTTGTTTTAGCGTGTTTGGAAATACGAGGAAACTGGTTCGGAGCACCTTAGAAGTTGTTTTAGCGTGTTTGGAAATACGAGGAAACTGCATCGAAGCCCCTTGAAAGTTGTTTAAACGTGTTTGGAAATACGAGGAAACTGCTTCGAAGCACCTTGGAAGTTGTTTTAGCGTGTTTGGAAATACGAGAAAACTGCTTCGGAACACCTTAGAAATTGTTTTAGCGTGTTTGGAAATACGAGGAAACTGCTTCGAAGCACCTTAGAAATTGTTTTAGCGTGTTTGGAAATACGAGGAAACTGCTTCGAAGCACCTTCGAAAGTGTTTTAGCGTGTTTGGAAATACGAGGAAACTGCTTCGAAGCACCTTAGAAATTGTTTTAGCGTGTTTGGAAATACGAGAAAACTGCTTCGGAGCACCTTAGAAGTTGTTTTAGCGTGTTTGGAAATACGAGGAAACTGGTTCGGAGCACCTTAGAAGTTGTTTTAGCGTGTTTGGAAATACGAGGAAACTGCATCGAAGCCCCTTGAAAGTTGTTTAAACGTGTTTGGAAATACGAGGAAACTGCTTCGAAGCACCTTGGAAGTTGTTTTAGCGTGTTTGGAAATACGAGAAAACTGCTTCGGAACACCTTAGAAATTGTTTTAGCGTGTTTGGAAATACGAGGAAACTGCTTCGAAGCACCTTAGAAATTGTTTTAGCGTGTTTGGAAATACGAGAAAACTGCTTCGGAACACCTTAGAAATTGTTTTAGCGTGTTTGGAAATACGAGGAAACTGCTTCGAAGCACCTTAGAAATTGTTTTAGCGTGTTTGGAAATACGAGGAAACTGCTTCGAAGCACCTTAGAAATTGTTTTAGCGTGTTTGGAAATACGAGAAAACTGCTTCGGAGCACCTTAGAAATTGTTTTAGCGTGTTTGGAAATACGAGAAAACTGCTTCGGAGCACCTTAGAAGTTGTTTTAGCGTGTTTGGAAATACGAGGAAACTGGTTCGGAGCACCTTAGAAGTTGTTTTAGCGTGTTTGGAAATACGAGGAAACTGCATCGAAGCCCCTTGAAAGTTGTTTAAACGTGTTTGGAAATACGAGGAAACTGCTTCGAAGCACCTTGGAAGTTGTTTTAGCGTGTTTGGAAATACGAGAAAACTGCTTCGGAACACCTTAGAAATTGTTTTAGCGTGTTTGGAAATACGAGGAAACTGCTTCGAAGCACCTTAGAAATTGTTTTAGCGTGTTTGGAAATACGAGGAAACTGCTTTGAAGCACCTTCGAAAGTGTTTTAGCGTGTTTGGAAATACGAGGAAACTGCTTCGAAGCACCTTAGAAATTGTTTTAGCGTGTTTGGAAATACGAGAAAACTGCTTCGGAGCACCTTAGAAGTTGTTTTAGCGTGTTTGGAAATACGAGGAAACTGGTTCGGAGCACCTTAGAAGTTGTTTTAGCGTGTTTGGAAATACGAGGAAACTGCTTCGAAGCACCTTAGAAGTTGTTTTAGCGTGTTTGGAAATACGAGGAAACTGCTTCGAAGCACCTTCGAAAGTGTTTTAGCGTGTTTGGAAATACGAGGAAACTGCTTCGAAGCACCTTAGAAATTGTTTAAGCGTGTTTGGAAATACGAGGAAACTGCTTCGAAGCACCTTCGAAGTTGTTTTAGCGTGTTTGGAAATACGAGGAATCTGCTTCGAAGCACCTTCGAAGTTGTTTTAGCGTGTTTGGAAATACGAGGAAACTGCTTCGAAGCACCTTAGAAGTTGTTTTAGCGTGTTTGGAAATACGAGGAAACTGCTTCGCAGCACCTTCGAAAGTGTTTTAGCGTGTTTGGAAATACGAGAAAACTGGTTCGGAGCACCTTAGAAGTTGTTTTAGCGTGTTTGGAAATACGAGGAAACTGCATCGAAGCCCCTTGAAAGTTGTTTAAACGTGTTTGGAAATACGAGGAAACTGCTTCGAAGCACCTTGGAAGTTGTTTTAGCGTGTTTGGAAATACGAGAAAACTGCTTCGGAACACCTTAGAAATTGTTTTAGCGTGTTTGGAAATACGAGGAAACTGCTTCGAAGCACCTTAGAAATTGTTTTAGCGTGTTTGGAAATACGAGAAAACTGCTTCGGAGCACCTTAGAAGTTGTTTTAGCGTGTTTGGAAATACGAGGAAACTGGTTCGGAGCACCTTAGAAGTTGTTTTAGCGTGTTTGGAAATACGAGGAAACTGCATCGAAGCCCCTTGAAAGTTGTTTAAACGTGTTTGAAAATACGAGGAAACTGCTTCGAAGCACCTTGGAAGTTGTTTTAGCGTGTTTGGAAATACGAGAAAACTGCTTCGGAACACCTTAGAAATTGTTTTAGCGTGTTTGGAAATACGAGGAAACTGCTTCGAAGCACCTTAGAAATTGTTTTAGCGTGTTTGGAAATACGAGGAAACTGCTTTGAAGCACCTTCGAAAGTGTTTTAGCGTGTTTGGAAATACGAGGAAACTGCTTCGAAGCACCTTAGAAATTGTTTTAGCGTGTTTGGAAATACGAGAAAACTGCTTCGGAGCACCTTAGAAGTTGTTTTAGCGTGTTTGGAAATACGAGGAAACTGGTTCGGAGCACCTTCGAAGTTGTTTTAGCGTGTTTGGAAATACGAGGAAACTGCTTCGAAGCACCTTAGAAGTTGTTTTAGCGTGTTTGGAAATACGAGGAAACTGCTTCGAAGCACCTTCGAAAGTGTTTTAGCGTGTTTGGAAATACGAGGAAACTGCTTCGAAGCACCTTAGAAATTGTTTAAGCGTGTTTGGAAATACGAGGAAACTGCTTCGAAGCACCTTCGAAGTTGTTTTAGCGTGTTTGGAAATACGAGGAATCTGCTTCGAAGCACCTTCGAAGTTGTTTTAGCGTGTTTGGAAATACGAGGAAACTGCTTCGAAGCACCGCTTGCTTGTTTTAGCGTGTTTGGAAATACGAGGAAACTGCTTCGAAGCACCTTCGAAGTTGTTTTAGCGTGTTTGGAAATACGAGGAAACTGCTTCGAAGCACCTTAGAAGTTGTTTTAGCGTGTTTGGAAATACGAGGAAACTGCTTCGAAGCACCTTCGAAGTTGTTTTAGCGTGTTTGGAAATACGAGGAATCTGCTTCGAAGCACCTTCGAAGTTGTTTTAGCGTGTTTGGAAATACGAGGAAACTGGTTCGGAGCACCTTAGAAGTTGTTTTAGCGTGTTTGGAAATACGAGGAAACTGCATCGAAGCCCCTTGAAAGTTGTTTAAACGTGTTTGGAAATACGAGGAAACTGCTTCGAAGCACCTTGGAAGTTGTTTTAGCGTGTTTGGAAATACGAGAAAACTGCTTCGGAACACCTTAGAAATTGTTTTAGCGTGTTTGGAAATACGAGGAAACTGCTTCGAAGCACCTTAGAAATTGTTTTAGCGTGTTTGGAAATACGAGGAAACTGCTTTGAAGCACCTTAGAAATTGTTTTAGCGTGTTTGGAAATACGAGGAAACTGCTTCGAAGCACCTTAGAAATTGTTTTAGCGTGTTTGGAAATACGAGGAAACTGCTTCGAAGCACCTTAGAAATTGTTTTAGCGTGTTTGGAAATACGAGAAAACTGCTTCGGAGCACCTTAGAAATTGTTTTAGCGTGTTTGGAAATACGAGAAAACTGCTTCGGAGCACCTTAGAAGTTGTTTTAGCGTGTTTGGAAATACGAGGAAACTGGTTCGGAGCACCTTAGAAGTTGTTTTAGCGTGTTTGGAAATACGAGGAAACTGCATCGAAGCCCCTTGAAAGTTGTTTAAACGTGTTTGGAAATACGAGGAAACTGCTTCGAAGCACCTTGGAAGTTGTTTTAGCGTGTTTGGAAATACGAGAAAACTGCTTCGGAACACCTTAGAAATTGTTTTAGCGTGTTTGGAAATACGAGGAAACTGCTTCGAAGCACCTTAGAAATTGTTTTAGCGTGTTTGGAAATACGAGGAAACTGCTTTGAAGCACCTTCGAAAGTGTTTTAGCGTGTTTGGAAATACGAGGAAACTGCTTCGAAGCACCTTAGAAATTGTTTTAGCGTGTTTGGAAATACGAGAAAACTGCTTCGGAGCACCTTAGAAGTTGTTTTAGCGTGTTTGGAAATACGAGGAAACTGGTTCGGAGCACCTTAGAAGTTGTTTTAGCGTGTTTGGAAATACGAGGAAACTGCATCGAAGCCCCTTGAAAGTTGTTTAAACGTGTTTGGAAATACGAGGAAACTGCTTCGAAGCACCTTGGAAGTTGTTTTAGCGTGTTTGGAAATACGAGAAAACTGCTTCGGAACACCTTAGAAATTGTTTTAGCGTGTTTGGAAATACGAGGAAACTGCTTCGAAGCACCTTAGAAATTGTTTTAGCGTGTTTGGAAATACGAGAAAACTGCTTCGGAACACCTTAGAAATTGTTTTAGCGTGTTTGGAAATACGAGGAAACTGCTTCGAAGCACCTTAGAAATTGTTTTAGCGTGTTTGGAAATACGAGGAAACTGCTTCGAAGCACCTTAGAAATTGTTTTAGCGTGTTTGGAAATACGAGAAAACTGCTTCGGAGCACCTTAGAAATTGTTTTAGCGTGTTTGGAAATACGAGAAAACTGCTTCGGAGCACCTTAGAAGTTGTTTTAGCGTGTTTGGAAATACGAGGAAACTGGTTCGGAGCACCTTAGAAGTTGTTTTAGCGTGTTTGGAAATACGAGGAAACTGCATCGAAGCCCCTTGAAAGTTGTTTAAACGTGTTTGGAAATACGAGGAAACTGCTTCGAAGCACCTTGGAAGTTGTTTTAGCGTGTTTGGAAATACGAGAAAACTGCTTCGGAACACCTTAGAAATTGTTTTAGCGTGTTTGGAAATACGAGGAAACTGCTTCGAAGCACCTTAGAAATTGTTTTAGCGTGTTTGGAAATACGAGGAAACTGCTTTGAAGCACCTTCGAAAGTGTTTTAGCGTGTTTGGAAATACGAGGAAACTGCTTCGAAGCACCTTAGAAATTGTTTTAGCGTGTTTGGAAATACGAGAAAACTGCTTCGGAGCACCTTAGAAGTTGTTTTAGCGTGTTTGGAAATACGAGGAAACTGGTTCGGAGCACCTTAGAAGTTGTTTTAGCGTGTTTGGAAATACGAGGAAACTGCTTCGAAGCACCTTAGAAGTTGTTTTAGCGTGTTTGGAAATACGAGGAAACTGCTTCGAAGCACCTTCGAAAGTGTTTTAGCGTGTTTGGAAATACGAGGAAACTGCTTCGAAGCACCTTAGAAATTGTTTTAGCGTGTTTGGAAATACGAGGAAACTGCTTCGAAGCACCTTCGAAGTTGTTTTAGCGTGTTTGGAAATACGAGGAATCTGCTTCGAAGCACCTTCGAAGTTGTTTTAGCGTGTTTGGAAATACGAGGAAACTGCTTCGAAGCACCTTAGAAGTTGTTTTAGCGTGTTTGGAAATACGAGGAAACTGCTTCGCAGCACCTTCGAAAGTGTTTTAGCGTGTTTGGAAATACGAGAAAACTGGTTCGGAGCACCTTAGAAGTTGTTTTAGCGTGTTTGGAAATACGAGGAAACTGCATCGAAGCCCCTTGAAAGTTGTTTAAACGTGTTTGGAAATACGAGGAAACTGCTTCGAAGCACCTTGGAAGTTGTTTTAGCGTGTTTGGAAATACGAGAAAACTGCTTCGGAACACCTTAGAAATTGTTTTAGCGTGTTTGGAAATACGAGGAAACTGCTTCGAAGCACCTTAGAAATTGTTTTAGCGTGTTTGGAAATACGAGAAAACTGCTTCGGAGCACCTTAGAAGTTGTTTTAGCGTGTTTGGAAATACGAGGAAACTGGTTCGGAGCACCTTAGAAGTTGTTTTAGCGTGTTTGGAAATACGAGGAAACTGCATCGAAGCCCCTTGAAAGTTGTTTAAACGTGTTTGAAAATACGAGGAAACTGCTTCGAAGCACCTTGGAAGTTGTTTTAGCGTGTTTGGAAATACGAGAAAACTGCTTCGGAACACCTTAGAAATTGTTTTAGCGTGTTTGGAAATACGAGGAAACTGCTTCGAAGCACCTTAGAAATTGTTTTAGCGTGTTTGGAAATACGAGGAAACTGCTTTGAAGCACCTTCGAAAGTGTTTTAGCGTGTTTGGAAATACGAGGAAACTGCTTCGAAGCACCTTAGAAATTGTTTTAGCGTGTTTGGAAATACGAGAAAACTGCTTCGGAGCACCTTAGAAGTTGTTTTAGCGTGTTTGGAAATACGAGGAAACTGGTTCGGAGCACCTTAGAAGTTGTTTTAGCGTGTTTGGAAATACGAGGAAACTGCTTCGAAGCACCTTAGAAGTTGTTTTAGCGTGTTTGGAAATACGAGGAAACTGCTTCGAAGCACCTTCGAAAGTGTTTTAGCGTGTTTGGAAATACGAGGAAACTGCTTCGAAGCACCTTAGAAATTGTTTAAGCGTGTTTGGAAATACGAGGAAACTGCTTCGAAGCACCTTCGAAGTTGTTTTAGCGTGTTTGGAAATACGAGGAATCTGCTTCGAAGCACCTTCGAAGTTGTTTTAGCGTGTTTGGAAATACGAGGAAACTGCTTCGAAGCACCTTAGAAGTTGTTTTAGCGTGTTTGGAAATACGAGGAAACTGCTTCGAAGCACCTTCGAAAGTGTTTTAGCGTGTTTGGAAATACGAGAAAACTGGTTCGGAGCACCTTAGAAGTTGTTTTAGCGTGTTTGGAAATACGAGGAAACTGCATCGAAGCCCCTTGAAAGTTGTTTAAACGTGTTTGGAAATACGAGGAAACTGCTTCGAAGCACCTTCGAAGTTGTTTTAGCGTGTTTGGAAATACGAGAAAACTGCTTCGGAACACCTTAGAAATTGTTTTAGCGTGTTTGGAAATACGAGGAAACTGCTTCGAAGCACCTTAGAAGTTGTTTTAGCGTGTTTGGAAATACGAGGAAACTGGTTCGGAGCACCTTAGAAGTTGTTTTAGCGTGTTTGGAAATACGAGGAAACTGCATCGAAGCCCCTTGAAAGTTGTTTAAACGTGTTTGGAAATACGAGGAAACTGCTTTGAAGCACCTTCGAAAGTGTTTTAGCGTGTTTGGAAATACGAGGAAACTGGTTCGGAGCACCTTGGAAGTTGTTTTAGCGTGTTTGGAAATACGAGAAAACTGCTTCGGAACACCTTAGAAATTGTTTTAGCGTGTTTGGAAATACGAGGAAACTGCTTCGAAGCACCTTAGAAGTTGTTTTAGCGTGTTTGGAAATACGAGGAAACTGGTTCGGAGCACCTTAGAAGTTGTTTTAGCGTGTTTGGAAATACGAGGAAACTGCATCGAAGCCCCTTGAAAGTTGTTTAAACGTGTTTGGAAATACGAGGAAACTGCTTCGAAGCACCTTCGAAGTTGTTTTAGCGTGTTTGGAAATACGAGAAAACTGCTTCGGAACACCTTAGAAATTGTTTTAGCGTGTTTGGAAATACGAGGAAACTGCTTCGAAGAACCTTAGAAATTGTTTTAGCGTGTTTGGAAATACGAGGAAACTGCTTTGAAGCACCTTCGAAAGTGTTTTAGCGTGTTTGGAAATACGAGGAAACTGCTTCGAAGCACCTTAGAAATTGTTTTAGTGTGTTTGGAAATACGAGAAAACTGCTTCGGAGCACCTTAGAAGTTGTTTTAGCGTGTTTGGAAATACGAGGAAACTGGTTCGGAGCACCTTAGAAGTTGTTTTAGCGTGTTTGGAAATACGAGGAAACTGCATCGAAGCCCCTTGAAAGTTGTTTAAACGTGTTTGGAAATACGAGGAAACTGCTTCGAAGCACCTTGGAAGTTGTTTTAGCGTGTTTGGAAATACGAGAAAACTGCTTCGGAACACCTTAGAAATTGTTTTAGCGTGTTTGGAAATACGAGGAAACTGCTTCGAAGCACCTTAGAAATTGTTTTAGCGTGTTTGGAAATACGAGGAAACTGCTTTGAAGCACCTTCGAAAGTGTTTTAGCGTGTTTGGAAATACGAGGAAACTGCTTCGAAGCACCTTAGAAATTGTTTTAGCGTGTTTGGAAATACGAGGAATCTGCTTCGAAGCACCTTCGAAGTTGTTTTAGCGTGTTTGGAAATACGAGAAAACTGCTTCGGAGCACCTTAGAAGTTGTTTAAGCGTGTTTGGAAATACGAGGAAACTGCTTCGAAGCACCTTAGAAATTGTTTTAGCGTGTTTGGAAATACGAGGAAACTGCTTCGAAGCACCTTAGAAGTTGTTTTAGCGTGTTTGGAAATACGAGGAAACTGCTTCGAAGCACCTTCGAAGTTGTTTTAGCGTGTTTGGAAATACGAGGAATCTGCTTCGAAGCACCTTCGAAGTTGTTTTAGCGTGTTTGGAAATACGAGAAAACTGCTTTGAAGCACCTTCGAAAGTGTTTTAGCGTGTTTGGAAATACGAGGAAACTGCTTCGAAGCACCTTAGAAATTGTTTTAGCGTGTTTGGAAATACGAGAAAACTGCATCGAAGCCCCTTGAAAGTTGTTTAAACGTGTTTGGAAATACGAGGAAACTGCTTCGAAGCACCTTAGAAATTGTTTTAGTGTGTTTGGAAATACGAGAAAACTGCTTCGGAGCACCTTAGAAGTTGTTTTAGCGTGTTTGGAAATACGAGGAAACTGGTTCGGAGCACCTTAGAAGTTGTTTTAGCGTGTTTGGAAATACGAGGAAACTGCATCGAAGCCCCTTGAAAGTTGTTTAAACGTGTTTGGAAATACGAGGAAACTGCTTCGAAGCACCTTGGAAGTTGTTTTAGCGTGTTTGGAAATACGAGAAAACTGCTTCGGAACACCTTAGAAATTGTTTTAGCGTGTTTGGAAATACGAGGAAACTGCTTCGAAGCACCTTAGAAATTGTTTTAGCGTGTTTGGAAATACGAGGAAACTGCTTCGAAGCACCTTAGAAGTTGTTTTAGCGTGTTTGGAAATACGAGGAAACTGCTTCGAAGCACCTTCGAAGTTGTTTTAGCGTGTTTGGAAATACGAGGAATCTGCTTCGGAGCACCTTAGAAGTTGTTTTAGCGTGTTTGGAAATACGAGGAAACTGCTTCGAAGCACCTTAGAAATTGTTTTAGCGTGTTTGGAAATACGAGGAAACTGCTTCGAAGCACCTTAGAAGTTGTTTTAGCGTGTTTGGAAATACGAGGAAACTGCTTCGGAACACCTTAGAAATTGTTTTAGCGTGTTTGGAAATACGAGGAAACTGCTTCGAAGCACCTTGGAAGTTGTTTTAGCGTGTTTGGAAATACGAGAAAACTGCTTCGGAACACCTTAGAAATTGTTTTAGCGTGTTTGGAAATACGAGGAAACTGCCTCGAAGCACCTTAGAAATTGTTTTAGCGTGTTTGGAAATACGAGGAAACTGCTTCGAAGCACCTTAGAAATTGTTTTAGCGTGTTTGGAAATACGAGAAAACTGCTTCGAAGCACCTTAGAAATTGTTTTAGCGTGTTTGGAAATACGAGGAAACTGCTTCGAAGCACCTTAGAAATTGTTTTAGCGTGTTTGGAAATACGAGGGAACTGGTTCGGAGCACCTTAGAAGTTGTTTTAGCGTGTTTGGAAATACGAGGAAACTGCTTCGAAGCACCTTAGAAATTGTTTTAGCGTGTTTGGAAATACGAGGAAACTGCTTCGAAGCACCTTAGAAGTTGTTTTAGCGTGTTTGGAAATACGAGGAAACTGCTTCGAAGCACCTTAGAAGTTGTTTTAGCGTGTTTGGAAATACGAGGAAACTGCTTCGAAGCACCTTCGAAGTTGTTTTAGCGTGTTTGGAAATACGAGGAATCTGCTTCGAAGCACCTTCGAAGTTGTTTTAGCGTGTTTGGAAATACGAGGAAACTGCTTCGAAGCACCTTAGAAGTTGTTTTAGCGTGTTTGGAAATACGAGGAAACTGCTTCGAAGCACCTTCGAAGTTGTTTTAGCGTGTTTGGAAATACGAGGAATCTGCTTCGGAGCACCTTAGAAAATGTTTTAGCGTGTTTGGAAATACGAGGAAACTGCTTCGAAGCACCTTAGAAATTGTTTTAGCGTGTTTGGAAATACGAGGAATCTGCTTCGAAGCACCTTGGAAGTTGTTTTAGCGTGTTTGGAAATACGAGAAAACTGCTTCGAAGCACCTTAGAAATTGTTTTAGCGTGTTTGGAAATACGAGGAAACTGCTTCGAAGCACCTTAGAAATTGTTTTAGCGTGTTTGGAAATACGAGGAATCTGCTTCGAAGCACCTTGGAAGTTGTTTTAGCGTGTTTGGAAATACGAGAAAACTGCTTCGGAACACCTTAGAAATTGTTTTAGCGTGTTTGGAAATACGAGGAAACTGCCTCGAAGCACCTTAGAAATTGTTTTAGCGTGTTTGGAAATACGAGGAAACTGCTTCGAAGCACCTTAGAAATTGTTTTAGCGTGTTTGGAAATACGAGGAAACTGCTTCGAAGCACCTTAGAAATTGTTTTAGCGTGTTTGGAAATACGAGGAAACTGCTTCGAAGCACCTTAGAAATTGTTTTAGCGTGTTTGGAAATACGAGAAAACTGCTTCGAAGCACCTTAGAAATTGTTTTAGCGTGTTTGGAAATACGAGGAAACTGCTTCGAAGCACCTTAGAAATTGTTTTAGCGTGTTTGGAAATACGAGGAAACTGCTTCGAAGCACCTTAGAAATTGTTTTAGCGTGTTTGGAAATACGAGAAAACTGCTTCGGAGCACCTTAGAAGTTGTTTTAGCGTGTTTGGAAATACGAGGGAACTGGTTCGGAGCACCTTAGAAGTTGTTTTAGCGTGTTTGGAAATACGAGGAAACTGCTTCGAAGCACCTTAGAAATTGTTTTAGCGTGTTTGGAAATACGAGGAAACTGCTTCGAAGCACCTTAGAAGTTGTTTTAGCGTGTTTGGAAATACGAGGAAACTGCTTCGAAGCACCTTAGAAGTTGTTTTAGCGTGTTTGGAAATACGAGGAAACTGCTTCGAAGCACCTTCGAAGTTGTTTTAGCGTGTTTTGAAATACGAGGAATCTGCTTCGAAGCACCTTCGAAGTTGTTTTAGCGTGTTTGGAAATACGAGGAAACTGCTTCGAAGCACCTTAGAAGTTGTTTTAGCGTGTTTGGAAATACGAGGAAACTGCTTCGAAGCACCTTCGAAGTTGTTTTAGCGTGTTTGGAAATACGAGGAATCTGCTTCGGAGCACCTTAGAAGTTGTTTTAGCGTGTTTGGAAATACGAGGAAACTGCTTCGAAGCACCTTCGAAAGTGTTTTAGCGTGTTTGGAAATACGAGGAAACTGCTTCGAAGCACCTTAGAAGTTGTTTTAGCGTGTTTGGAAATACGAGGAAACTTCTTCGAAGCACCTTCGAAGTTGTTTTAGCGTGTTTGGAAATACGAGGAAACTGCTTCGAAGCACCTTAGAAGTTGTTTTAGCGTGTTTGGAAATACGAGGAAACTGCTTCGGAACACCTTAGAAATTGTTTTAGCGTGTTTGGAAATACGAGGAAACTGCTTCGAAGCACCTTGGAAGTTGTTTTAGCGTGTTTGGAAATACGAGAAAACTGCTTCGGAACACCTTAGAAATTGTTTTAGCGTGTTTGGAAATACGAGGAAACTGCTTCGAAGCACCTTCGAAAGTGTTTTAGCGTGTTTGGAAATACGAGGAAACTGCTTCGAAGCACCTTAGAAGTTGTTTTAGCGTGTTTGGAAATACGAGGAAACTTCTTCGAAGCACCTTCGAAGTTGTTTTAGCGTGTTTGGAAATACGAGGAAACTGCTTCGAAGCACCTTAGAAGTTGTTTTAGCGTGTTTGGAAATACGAGGGAACTGGTTCGGAGCACCTTAGAAGTTGTTTTAGCGTGTTTGGAAATACGAGGAAACTGCTTCGAAGCACCTTAGAAGTTGTTTTAGCGTGTTTGGAAATACGAGGAAACTGCTTCGAAGCACCTTCGAAGTTGTTTTAGCGTGTTTGGAAATACGAGGAATCTGCTTCGAAGCACCTTCGAAGTTGTTTTAGCGTGTTTGGAAATACGAGGAAACTGCTTCGAAGCACCTTAGAAGTTGTTTTAGCGTGTTTGGAAATACGAGGAAACTGCTTCGAAGCACCTTCGAAGTTGTTTTAGCGTGTTTGGAAATACGAGGAATCTGCTTCGGAGCACCTTAGAAGTTGTTTTAGCGTGTTTGGAAATACGAGGAAACTGCTTCGAAGCACCTTAGAAGTTGTTTTAGCGTGTTTGGAAATACGAGGAAACTGCTTCGGAACACCTTAGAAATTGTTTTAGCGTGTTTGGAAATACGAGGAAACTGCTTCGAAGCACCTTGGAAGTTGTTTTAGCGTGTTTGGAAATACGAGAAAACTGCTTCGGAACACCTTAGAAATTGTTTTAGCGTGTTTGGAAATACGAGGAAACTGCTTCGAAGCACCTTCGAAAGTGTTTTAGCGTGTTTGGAAATACGAGGAAACTGCTTCGAAGCACCTTAGAAGTTGTTTTAGCGTGTTTGGAAATACGAGGAAACTTCTTCGAAGCACCTTCGAAGTTGTTTTAGCGTGTTTGGAAATACGAGGAAACTGCTTCGAAGCACCTTAGAAGTTGTTTTAGCGTGTTTGGAAATACGAGGGAACTGGTTCGGAGCACCTTAGAAGTTGTTTTAGCGTGTTTGGAAATACGAGGAAACTGCTTCGAAGCACCTTAGAAGTTGTTTTAGCGTGTTTGGAAATACGAGGAAACTGCTTCGAAGCACCTTCGAAGTTGTTTTAGCGTGTTTGGAAATACGAGGAATCTGCTTCGAAGCACCTTCGAAGTTGTTTTAGCGTGTTTGGAAATACGAGGAAACTGCTTCGAAGCACCTTAGAAGTTGTTTTAGCGTGTTTGGAAATACGAGGAAACTGCTTCGAAGCACCTTCGAAGTTGTTTTAGCGTGTTTGGAAATACGAGGAATCTGCTTCGGAGCACCTTAGAAGTTGTTTTAGCGTGTTTGGAAATACGAGGAAACTGCTTCGAAGCACCTTCGAAAGTGTTTTAGCGTGTTTGGAAATACGAGGAAACTGCTTCGAAGCACCTTAGAAGTTGTTTTAGCGTGTTTGGAAATACGAGGAAACTGCTTCGAAGCACCTTAGAAATTGTTTTAGCGTGTTTGGAAATACGAGGAAACTGCTTCGAAGCACCTTAGAAATTGTTTTAGCGTGTTTGGAAATACGAGGAATCTGCTTCGAAGCACCTTGGAAGTTGTTTTAGCGTGTTTGGAAATACGAGAAAACTGCTTCGGAACACCTTAGAAATTGTTTTAGCGTGTTTGGAAATACGAGGAAACTGCCTCGAAGCACCTTAGAAATTGTTTTAGCGTGTTTGGAAATACGAGGAAACTGCTTCGAAGCACCTTAGAAATTGTTTTAGCGTGTTTGGAAATACGAGGAAACTGCTTCGAAGCACCTTAGAAATTGTTTTAGCGTGTTTGGAAATACGAGGAAACTGCTTCGAAGCACCTTAGAAATTGTTTTAGCGTGTTTGGAAATACGAGAAAACTGCTTCGAAGCACCTTAGAAATTGTTTTAGCGTGTTTGGAAATACGAGGAAACTGCTTCGAAGCACCTTAGAAATTGTTTTAGCGTGTTTGGAAATACGAGGAAACTGCTTCGAAGCACCTTAGAAATTGTTTTAGCGTGTTTGGAAATACGAGAAAACTGCTTCGGAGCACCTTAGAAGTTGTTTTAGCGTGTTTGGAAATACGAGGGAACTGGTTCGGAGCACCTTAGAAGTTGTTTTAGCGTGTTTGGAAATACGAGGAAACTGCTTCGAAGCACCTTAGAAATTGTTTTAGCGTGTTTGGAAATACGAGGAAACTGCTTCGAAGCACCTTAGAAGTTGTTTTAGCGTGTTTGGAAATACGAGGAAACTGCTTCGAAGCACCTTCGAAGTTGTTTTAGCGTGTTTGGAAATACGAGGAATCTGCTTCGAAGCACCTTCGAAGTTGTTTTAGCGTGTTTGGAAATACGAGGAAACTGCTTCGAAGCACCTTAGAAGTTGTTTTAGCGTGTTTGGAAATACGAGGAAACTGCTTCGAAGCACCTTCGAAGTTGTTTTAGCGTGTTTGGAAATACGATCAATCTGCTTCGGAGCACCTTAGAAGTTGTTTTAGTGTGTTTGGAAATACGAGGAAACTGCTTCGAAGCACCTTCGAAAGTGTTTTAGCGTGTTTGGAAATACGAGGAAACTGCTTCGAAGCACCTTAGAAGTTGTTTTAGCGTGTTTGGAAATACGAGGAAACTTCTTCGAAGCACCTTCGAAGTTGTTTTAGCGTGTTTGGAAATACGAGGAAACTGCTTCGAAGCACCTTAGAAGTTGTTTTAGCGTGTTTGGAAATACGAGGAAACTGCTTCGGAACACCTTAGAAATTGTTTTAGCGTGTTTGGAAATACGAGGAAACTGCTTCGAAGCACCTTGGAAGTTGTTTTAGCGTGTTTGGAAATACGAGAAAACTGCTTCGGAACACCTTAGAAATTGTTTTAGCGTGTTTGGAAATACGAGGAAACTGCTTCGAAGCACCTTCGAAAGTGTTTTAGCGTGTTTGGAAATACGAGGAAACTGCTTCGAAGCACCTTAGAAGTTGTTTTAGCGTGTTTGGAAATACGAGGAATCTGCTTCGAAGCACCTTAGAAGTTGTTTTAGCGTGTTTGGAAATACGAGGAAACTGCTTCGAAGCACCTTAGAAGTTGTTTTAGCGTGTTTGGAAATACGAGGGAACTGGTTCGGAGCACCTTAGAAGTTGTTTTAGCGTGTTTGGAAATACGAGGAAACTGCTTCGAAGCACCTTCGAAGTTGTTTTAGCGTGTTTGGAAATACGAGGAATCTGCTTCGAAGCACCTTCGAAGTTGTTTTAGCGTGTTTGGAAATACGAGGAAACTGCTTCGAAGCACCTTCGAAGTTGTTTTAGCGTGTTTGGAAATACGAGGAATCTGCTTCGAAGCACCTTCGAAGTTGTTTTAGCGTGTTTGGAAATACGATCAATCTGCTTCGGAGCACCTTAGAAGTTGTTTTAGTGTGTTTGGAAATACGAGGAAACTGCTTCGAAGCACCTTCGAAAGTGTTTTAGCGTGTTTGGAAATACGAGGAAACTGCTTCGAAGCACCTTCGAAGTTGTTTTAGCGTGTTTGGAAATACGAGGAAACTTCTTCGAAGCACCTTCGAAGTTGTTTTAGCGTGTTTGGAAATACGAGGAAACTGCTTCGAAGCACCTTAGAAGTTGTTTTAGCGTGTTTGGAAATACGAGGAAACTGCTTCGGAACACCTTAGAAATTGTTTTAGCGTGTTTGGAAATACGAGGAAACTGCTTCGAAGCACCTTGGAAGTTGTTTTAGCGTGTTTGGAAATACGAGAAAACTGCTTCGGAACACCTTAGAAATTGTTTTAGCGTGTTTGGAAATACGAGGAAACTGCTTCGAAGCACCTTCGAAAGTGTTTTAGCGTGTTTGGAAATACGAGGAAACTGCTTCGAAGCACCTTAGAAGTTGTTTTAGCGTGTTTGGAAATACGAGGAAACTGCTTCGAAGCACCTTCGAAGTTGTTTTAGCGTGTTTGGAAATACGATCAATCTGCTTCGGAGCACCTTAGAAGTTGTTTTAGTGTGTTTGGAAATACGAGGAAACTGCTTCGAAGCACCTTCGAAAGTGTTTTAGCGTGTTTGGAAATACGAGGAAACTGCTTCGAAGCACCTTAGAAGTTGTTTTAGCGTGTTTGGAAATACGAGGAAACTGCTTCGAAGCACCTTCGAAGTTGTTTTAGCGTGTTTGGAAATACGAGGAAACTGCTTCGAAGCACCTTCGAAGTTGTTTTAGCGTGTTTGGAAATACGAGGAAACTGCTTCGGAACACCTTAGAAATTGTTTTAGCGTGTTTGGAAATACGAGGAAACTGCTTCGAAGCACCTTGGAAGTTGTTTTAGCGTGTTTGGAAATACGAGAAAACTGCTTCGGAACACCTTAGAAATTGTTTTAGCGTGTTTGGAAATACGAGGAAACTGCTTCGAAGCACCTTCGAAAGTGTTTTAGCGTGTTTGGAAATACGAGGAAACTGCTTCGAAGCACCTTAGAAGTTGTTTTAGCGTGTTTGGAAATACGAGGAATCTGCTTCGAAGCACCTTAGAAGTTGTTTTAGCGTGTTTGGAAATACGAGGAAACTGCTTCGAAGCACCTTGGAAGTTGTTTTAGCGTGTTTGGAAATACGAGGAAACTGCTTCGAAGCACCTTAGAAGTTGTTTTAGCGTGTTTGGAAATACGAGGAAACTGCTTCGAAGCACCTTCGAAGTTGTTTTAGCGTGTTTGGAAATACGAGGAATCTGCTTCGAAGCACCTTCGAAGTTGTTTTAGCGGGTTTGGAAATACGAGGAAACTGCTTCGAAGCACCTTCGAAGTTGTTTTAGCGTGTTTGGAAATACGAGGAATCTGCTTCGAAGCACCTTCGAAGTTGTTTTAGCGTGTTTGGAAATACGATCAATCTGCTTCGGAGCACCTTAGAAGTTGTTTTAGTGTGTTTGGAAATACGAGGAAACTGCT
This sequence comes from Anopheles ziemanni, assembly GCF_943734765.1. Classification (NCBI taxonomy): domain Eukaryota; kingdom Metazoa; phylum Arthropoda; class Insecta; order Diptera; family Culicidae; genus Anopheles; species Anopheles ziemanni. The sequence goes on from NW_026690088.1 coordinate 479,476, forward strand.
TCGAAGCACCTTCGAAAGTGTTTTAGCGTGTTTGGAAATACGAGGAAACTGCTTCGAAGCACCTTAGAAGTTGTTTTAGCGTGTTTGGAAATACGAGGAAACTTCTTCGAAGCACCTTCGAAGTTGTTTTAGCGTGTTTGGAAATACGAGGAAACTGCTTCGAAGCACCTTAGAAGTTGTTTTAGCGTGTTTGGAAATACGAGGAAACTGCTTCGGAACACCTTAGAAATTGTTTTAGCGTGTTTGGAAATACGAGGAAACTGCTTCGAAGCACCTTGGAAGTTGTTTTAGCGTGTTTGGAAATACGAGAAAACTGCTTCGGAACACCTTAGAAATTGTTTTAGCGTGTTTGGAAATACGAGGAAACTGCTTCGAAGCACCTTCGAAAGTGTTTTAGCGTGTTTGGAAATACGAGGAAACTGCTTCGAAGCACCTTAGAAGTTGTTTTAGCGTGTTTGGAAATACGAGGAAACTGCTTCGAAGCACCTTAGAAGTTGTTTTAGCGTGTTTGGAAATACGAGGAAACTGCTTCGAAGCACCTTAGAAGTTGTTTTAGCGTGTTTGGAAATACGAGGGAACTGGTTCGGAGCACCTTAGAAGTTGTTTTAGCGTGTTTGGAAATACGAGGAAACTGCTTCGAAGCACCTTAGAAATTGTTTTAGCGTGTTTGGAAATACGAGGAAACTGCTTCGAAGCACCTTAGAAGTTGTTTTAGCGTGTTTGGAAATACGAGGAAACTGCTTCGGAACACCTTAGAAATTGTTTTAGCGTGTTTGGAAATACGAGGAAACTGCTTCGAAGCACCTTGGAAGTTGTTTTAGCGTGTTTGGAAATACGAGAAAACTGCTTCGGAACACCTTAGAAATTGTTTTAGCGTGTTTGGAAATACGAGGAAACTGCTTCGAAGCACCTTAGAAATTGTTTTAGCGTGTTTGGAAATACGAGGAATCTGCTTCGAAGCACCTTGGAAGTTGTTTTAGCGTGTTTGGAAATACGAGAAAACTGCTTCGGAACACCTTAGAAATTGTTTTAGCGTGTTTGGAAATACGAGGAAACTGCTTCGAAGCACCTTAGAAATTGTTTTAGCGTGTTTGGAAATACGAGGAAACTGCTTCGAAGCACCTTAGAAATTGTTTTAGCGTGTTTGGAAATACGAGGAAACTGCTTCGAAGCACCTTAGAAATTGTTTTAGCGTGTTTGGAAATACGAGGAAACTGCTTCGAAGCACCTTAAAAATTGTTTTAGCGTGTTTGGAAATACGAGAAAACTGCTTCGAAGCACCTTAGAAATTGTTTTAGCGTGTTTGGAAATACGAGGAAACTGCTTCGAAGCACCTTAGAAATTGTTTTAGCGTGTTTGGAAATACGAGGAAACTGCTTCGGAGCACCTTAGAAATTGTTTTAGCGTGTTTGGAAATACGAGAAAACTT